>NC_083409.1:98895480-98915480 GCF_020745735.1 Hemiscyllium ocellatum
GTCTGGAGTATTTTTCCCTACTGGGACTTAAGCCTACAACCAAAGATTGGTGGGAAATACCTCCCTCCCTCATCATAGTGCCAGTAAATAATTTGCTTCAGTGGTGCTTTGCCTATTGCAGATTCACATTAACGAAAATTAACACATATGTTACTTGTTTCTTGTTTAATAGTAATGAAGTGATCACGATTGGCAGTATTCCTCTCTTGACTAACAGTTGTGGATTCAGGTCACGCTTCTGGACATTGATATCATTGTTAACACATCTGAAAAAAAATGCATTTTTTGAATGTGTGTGTTTTACTGCTTGTAATGGAAGTTGACTTGCGTTGCTTTATATATTCCATATTCAAAATGCACACATTTTAAAAGTAAAGTGAGACAGCATGTGGATGTATGTATGTATGTTTACAACACATAGCCACTTTTAAGTTACCAGGAACTAACTAGATCTGGTGTTTCATATCCATGCAATATATGAAAGATCTGGAGCTCAATGGGATAATCAAATATGTAAGTGTATTCAGAATGTAGAACATGGAACAGTACAGTGCAGAAACGAGCCCTTCCGCCTATGATGTTGTGCTGAACATGACACCAAATTAAACTAATCTCTTCCTGGTTCATATCCCTCAATTCGTTGCATGTTCATCTGCTCGTCTAAAAGCCCCTCCATCATCACCCTGGCAGTGCATTCCAGACTCCTACCACTCTCTGTTTAAAAAAACTTGCGCCTCACATTTCCTTTTTACTCCCCCCTACCCCCCCTCACCTTAAATATATGCCCCCAGGTTTAGACATTTCAACTCTGGGAAGAAGATTCAATCCTACCTATGCATCACATAATTTTATAGACTTCTTTCAAGTCTCTGCTTAGCCTCTGCTGCTCCAGAGAAAACAATCTGAGTTTTTCTAGCCTCTCCTTATAGTTCATACCCACTAATCCTGGTTTCTAGATCCATTGCCATACAGATTAATCTAACAAAAATCAAATTACATTGCAATAAGGATGTTAACTTATCATTTCAAATCAACTCCAATTGAGAATTAAAAATTCAGGTGATCCGACCACAGCCCTGGTCTCCCCCATGCTTTATATTCCATTTGGTATTGACGAGCACTTATAAAGACATGAACTTGTCCTCCAGAATTTAACCCTTTGAACCAAACTATAAGTCTTATAAAACTGTAGCTGCCAAAGCCAATATATTCCTCATGAGGGGCATTTCATGGAACTGAAAGTTGCACCCCAGATGGGGGTCTTCACCAGAGTTCTCTACAGCAGTGTCATAACCTCCACTTCTTTAGTCCCCAAACCTCATGATATAAAGGCCAACATTCATAACCTTTAAAATTATTATTTTAATCTGTTTTAAGGAAATTTAAGTTGTCTGATTATAATGTCCATGAATGAGTAAACTGAAAAGCCTCCTTGTTCCTTTCCTCTTGACATGTTATGCTCTTTTTTAAAATTAAAAATAATCGGAATGCACAAAACTGTTTTATTAAGACATGCCCATTCAGGGAGAGGATCACTGTGCTGTGAATTTGAGCACCTTCTTCTTTGCACTCAGTGATTGCATCACACACTCATTGGTCAAATACAGGACTGGCCTGGCAGAGGCAATAAAATGGCTAAAATCAAACCTCACAGTAATGGCTTGCAGCTACTCTCATTTCTCAATCTGGTAACTTGCAAGGTATAAAAATTAAGAACAGATGTGAGAAATAGAATGGTAGTTTCCCCATCTTCACTGGAAGCTCCTATGTTTAGTACATTTACTGAGGTGGTAACGCCACTAATACAAAGGATTTTATAGTGAAGAGTCAGGCCCTTCAGCACAAAGGGCCTCTTTACGCTTCTCACAAACTCCACAGGGGTTTTATTCTATTTGTTTGTGCTGTGTTCAACAGAAAGTTTCTAAAGAAAGCAGTCTAACACTCATCAACACAGCTTTTCTGAAGTAAATGAGTCCAATTCAGTTTTAATTTGGTCGATATGCGGAAATATTACTGCATTGTTGTGATATTGATAACAATCTGTGACTTTTTCTCCAGTATCTGAATAAAAATTCAGATTTATGTGTTGTGGACCAGGCCAGCCCTCTCACGGTGGCACAGTGGTTAGCACTGCTGCCTCACAGCGCCTGAGACCCGGGTTCAATTCCCGACTCAGGCGACTGACTGTGTGGAGTTTGCACATTCTCCCCGTGTCTGCGTGGGTTTCCTCCGGGTGCTCCGGTTTCCTCCCACAGTCCAAAGATGTGCGGGTCAGGTGAATTGGCCATGCTAAATTGCCTGTAGTGTTAGGTAAGGGGTAAATGTAGGGGTATGGGTGGGTTGCACTTCGGTGGGTCGGTGTGGACTTGTTAGGCCAAAGGGCCTGTTTCCACATTGTAAGTAATCTAACCTAATCTAAAAAAAACATTTCAAGAAGGTAGCCTAGTCCCTAACTTTGCTAGTTGTTTTGGGCAAGTGGAAAGTGGGGATCCCAGGAGAAAATCAGCCTGTCAAACCACTTCATTTTAAACAAAACAACATTTATTTACAAGATTACTGAATGAAAAGCAAAGAACAGAAAACCTATCCTATCCGAAAACCCAGCAGACTATCCAAACTTAATGATGCTGTTCCAAAATACTTGCAACAATCCCCATAAACACCCCTTGGCACAAAAGGTAAAATCAAACACAAGTTCTTAAAGGAATGAAGTCAGAGAGAGAAGACCAGCCCGAGCTTGCTTCAAACAGCCTTTCTTCACCACTACTGAAAAAAAACAAACCAGGGAATAACTGAAGTGGGGAACTGGCCACTCCCCTTTCATGATACAAGTTTTTTTTAAACCTGAAGGCCTTCTGCCTGAGGCAGTGTCTGTTAGCTGCAAACAAATTGATCCTAAAATCCATCCAAACTCAGACTTCCTGGAACTTATGTTGTTTACAATCTCTCTGGGAAAGAAAAACAAGGGCAACAGGTCAGGCAGCATCCAAGGAGCAGGAGAATCGACGTTTTGGGCATGAGCCCTTCTTCAGGAATGAGGAAAGTGTGTCCAGCTGGCTAAGATAAAAGGTAGGGAGGAGGGACTTGGGGGAGGGGCGTTGGAAATGCTGAAGAGCTTCTGGGCAGAGGAGATGACCTGGGGTGTGCAGTGAGAGAGGGATTCACTGAAATCCTTGTAGAGGGAGGAAGAGAGCTTCTTCAAGGAAGGCATCCTTGCAAGAGGATTCTCAGTAGGTTAAAATCTTCTAGGAGAAAGTGATGACTGCAGATGCCCGAAACGTCGATTCTCCTGTTCCTTGGATGCTGCCTGACCTGTTGCGGTTTTCCAGCAACACATTTTCAGCTCTGATCTCCAGCATCTGCAATCCTCACTTTTTCCTAGAAGATTTTAACCTACTGCGAATCCTCTTGCAAGGATGCCTTCCTTGAAGAAGCTCTCTTCCTCCCTCTACAAGGATTTCAGTGAATCCCTCTCTCACTGCACACCCCAGGTCATCTCCTCTGCCCAGAAGCTCTTCAGCATTTCCAACGCCCCTCCCCCAAGTCCCTCCTCCCTACCTTTTATCTTAGCCTGCTGGACATACTTTCCTCATTCCTGAAGAAGGACTCATGCCCGAAACATCGATTCTCCTGCTCCTTGGATGCTGCCTGACCTGCTGCGCTTTTCCAGCAACACATTTTCAGCTCTTTTTCCAGTCCAGCAATGAAAATTTTCCAACTTCCTGCCTTTATCACACTCCCTGAATTGTGTCATTCCTTTGAGTGCTTGGAGTCAATCAAATGCCACATTTATTGAATGGAACAGGAATCACGGAACCATGGCAATCTACAACACAGAGAAAGGCCCTTCAGCTTATCACATTAGCACTGGTCAAAAACAAGCACCTTATGTTCTAATCCCATTTTCCAACACTTTGTCCATGGCCTTGTATGCTATGGCATTGTAAGTGTAAAACCAAAACATTTCTGAAACATTATAAGGGTTTCTGCCTCTGCTAACCTTATAGATTCCCACCACCCTCTGGGTGAGAAGATTATTCCTCACATCTTCTCTAAACATCTGCCCCTTACTTTAAAACTATGCCCCTAGTCATTATTCCCTTCATCAAGAGGAAAAGTGTCTTCTTACTTATTCTATCTATGCCATTTTAAAATTTTATATATCTCAGTCATGCCTCCTTGCAATGCCCTTTGTTTTAAAGAAAATAATCCCAGAAAATAATCTTTTTTCATAACTGAAATTCCCCAGCCCAGCAACATCTTGGAAATCTCCTCTGCACCCTCTCCAGTGATACTAGAATACATTTGTTAGTAAGTCTTCAGGTGAGATTCAAGTCTTCAGTATTCAAAATTAATCTTACTTTATTTAGTCTGTCTTTCTGAAGTTTATATAAATTTGGCCTGCCTTCTAGCTTGAGGATCAAAACCCTGGAACTATTCTTGTTTTTCTTCTTTATAATAATTAACAATAAATCTCTGTCAGTGTTCAGGTTAAGATACCTGATTTAGAAAGGACCTTATGTTATGTCATTCAAAATATAAAAGCATAGATAATAGGAGCAGGAGTAGGCCATTCAGCCCTTCAAGCCTGTTCCACCATTCAATATGATCATGGCCGACATCCAACCCAGTACACTGTTCCTGTTTTCATTCAATACCTTTTGATTCCTTTAGCCCTGACAATTATGTGTTGCTGGTTAAAGGACAGCAGGTCAGACAGCATCCAAAGAACAGGAAATTCGACGTTTCGGGCCAGAGCCCTTCATCAGGAAGGGCTTCTTGATGAAGGGCTCTGGCCCGAAACATCGAATTTCCTGTTCCTTGGATGCTGCCTGACCTGCTGTGCTTTAACCAGCAACACATTTTCAGCTCTGATCTCCAGCATCTGCAGACTTCACTTTTTGCCCTGACAATTATACTTATCTCATTCTTGAAAGTATTCAATGTTTTCTCCTTGACTGCTTACTGTGGCAGAGAATTCCCAATGTTCACTCTCTGGGTGAAGCAATTTCTCTTCATCTCAGTCCTAAATGGCCTACACTGTATCCTTAGACTATGAGCCTTGGTTCTGGAATCACCATTGGAAACATCATTTCTATGGTTACATCGTCAAGTCCTGTTAAAATTTTGTGGTTTGTATGAGACAGGGAGTCGTAAAGGAGCCTTCCACATCCATCAAAGTTTTACCTGCACATCCACCAATACCATTTATTGTATCCGTTGCTCCCGATGCGGTCTCGTCTACATTGGGGAGACTGGACGCCTCCTAGCAGAGTGCTTTAGGGAACATCTCCAGGACGCCCGAACCAATCAACCACACTGCCCCGTGGCCCAACATTTCAACTCCCCCTCCCACTCTCCATCCACATGGAGGTCCTGGGCCTCCTTCACCGCCGCTCCCTCACCACCCGACGCCTGGAGGAAGAACACCTCATCTTCTGCCTCGGAACGCTTCAACCCCAGGGCATCAATGTGGACTTCAACAGTTTCCTCATTTCCCCTTCCCCCCCAGTTCCAAACTTCCAGCTCAGCACTGTCCCCATGACTTGCCCTACCTGCCTATCTTCTTTTCCACCTATCCACTCCACCCTCCTCCTTGACCTATCACCTTCATCCCCTCCCCCACTCACCTATTGTACTCCATGCTACTTTCTCCCCATCCCCACCCTCCTCTAGCTTATCTCTCCACGCTTCAGGCTCACTGCCTTTATTCCTGATGAAGGGCTTTTGCCCGAAACATCGATTTTACTGCTCCTCGGATGCTGCCTGAACTGCTGTGCTCTTCCAGCACCTCTAATCCAAAATATAGTTCTAACCAATCTAGTCTCTCTTCATATGTCAATCCTACCATTGCAGGAGTCAGTCTTGTAAACCTTTGATGCACTCCCTCATAGCCAGAACATCCTTCCTCAGATAAGGAGACCAAAGTTGTAAACAATACTCCAGGTGTAGTCTCACCAAGGCCCTGTACAATTACAGGAAGACATCCAAGCTCCTGTACTAAAATTCTCTTAACGTGACGGTCAACATATCATTGTGTTCTTTGCTACTAACTGCTCCTATATGTTTATCTTCAATGACTGGTACACATGCATGCTTAAGTATAATAGTTGGAGGACTGTGATGTGGCTTAAACTTTCCTTAGAAGAAAACTGGGGAGTGGAGACTCAATGCAGAAACCCAACTCTTCCTACAGACCTGAACCAAACATCCCATTCTGATTCATAGCAGACAGAGGCAGTGGCACTTGTAATATTGTCTTTGGATTAGTAATGCAGAGGCTAAAATTCTGGGGTTTCACAGAGATACCTAAAGAAGGACTGGGACAGGTGTCAAAGTGATAAATTACAAGAATTCTTAAAGAAGGAAGGTGTAGGGAGATGATTCAAAAGCTTGGGTTCTAGGCAGCTGAATGTGCCTATCGTCGACGGGAATGCTTTCAGCTGGCAACAACCCAAGCTTTTGAATTGCCTCCCTACACTTTAAGAATTCCTATAACCTATCACTTTGATACCTGTCCTTTTCTAGGTCTCTCTGTGAAATTCATGCTTCTCAATGCCTCTGTGAAACATTTTGGGGCATGGAGTAAAGACGCTATAAAGTTGTTTGCCCATTTACCTGAAGAATATTAATGAGTCAACTATTTATTCAACAACGTCCCAACAACTTCCTTTTGTCAGATCTAATGAGTTAAATTTTATATGTTGATGCGATAGGTGTTTCAATACACAGCCTTTAACCATAAGATGAAAGAGCAGGAGTAGGCCATTTGGCCCATTGACTCTGCGCCACCATTCAATAAGATCATGGCTGATCTTATGATACTCAATTCCACTTTGTTGCCTTCCCCCCAAAACCCTTGATTCCCCGACTGATTATTAATTTTTTTCCTCAGCCTTGTGACATAAATACTAGATGATTGTACTCATGTTTCAAGATATGACTCTTTTGAATGTGGGTGCAAGCAGTTTTTCAATGACCCAATGACAATACATTTGAGTCGGCTCTTGTGGTACAGTGGTAGTGTCTTGACCTCTGAGCCAGGAGGCCAAGGTTGACGTCCCTCCTGCTCCAGAAGTTTATGATAACACTTCTGAATAGGTCAATTGGGAATACGTCTAAGAAGACAGTTAAGCTTTAAAGCTTATAGCTACTAGGGCCAAGATAATGAATAAAATTGAGGAATCTTGTGGAGCAGTGGCAGTGTCCTTATCTCTGAGCTAGGGAGACCCATGTTCAAGTCCAATGTCCTCCAGAGGAAGCTCAAAATATCTCTGAACAAGTTGATTAGAAAATATCTCACAAGAAAATTGAAGGATTCTTATAGATCAGTGATAGTGTCCCAAACTTGGAGCCAGGAGGCCTAGGTTCAGGTTCCAGCTGCTTCAGAGGTGTGTAGGAACAACTCTGAACAGGTCAATTAGAAAATATTTTAAAAGATAATTGAGCTTCAAAGCTTGTAGCTATTGATGCCAAGACACTGAATAGATTTTGCTAGTCACAGTAGGAGCATTTTATTATAAATAATTGAATGAATATTATTACAATTTGTGTAAACAAAGTAGCATCCTCTTTCTTTTCTGTATTTGTTTTACATTTTAATATCTTAGTGAGTCTCGATTAATTTTGCAAGGCATTAACACGTATGTTACGCTGCTTATAAAATTACATCAGTGATATCCCCATTAAATTGATTTTAATTCATAGTGACTCCACTGAAAACCTGGCCCTGCATTCTTAATGTAGAAGGTGAATTATAATTTGAAATATTGTAGTCTGATTCCTGTTTGTTTTCCTATCTGGGACCTGCGTGGAATTTGGGTTTGAGCAACATTTTTTAGGATCTACATTTGACTATATTCAAGAAAGATGGATGGAATTCCTCTTTCTGAAGGTTGTAAAGGTGTAACATAAAATAGGTTTTGATAATCCTTTCACTTGTAGGGAGCATGGACTTGCACAGTACCTGGCTACCGACTCCTAAGCTAAATTTGACATCTGATTCTTGTCCTCTGTGGCCCTGGCCCTTCATATTAATGAAAGGTTCTCCGGTTTTGTTCTGCCTTTAGATCTCTGCACTCCTCCAATTCTCAAGTCTTGCACAAACAATTTCCATACCTCCACCAATGCTGGCCATGACTTCAGCTGCCTGGATCCAAAACTCTGGCATTCCCTGCTATTCTCCTCCTATGTCTCTTACCTCCTTCAATGTGCACCTTAGAATATATTTCTTCGACCAAAACCTTCGCCAGTTATCCTAATCTCTCTTCAGGAGTTTTGTATCAATTTTTCTCGAATAATATTCCTGCAAAGCACTTTGTGACATTAAAGGCATTATAGTTCTAGTCATTGTTAGAAATGTTTATCCATTAATCTGTTTCATTAATACCTCTTCATTGTGTGAACTGTAACTCACTGCACAGCATTTTTGTCACTGAGTTAAAATGTTGTAGGTTCAAAGTGCAGTACTGAGGGGGTAAGTTGTCATAAAAACATCCAATATGTCCTCTCTGGTGGACATACAATATTTTATACTACTACTTCTGAAAAAAGGGGGCCATACAACCAACTTCCTAAGAATCACTGTTCAAAATATACATATTTGTCTACGTTTTTGGTCACCTGTATTTATATATCTTTATGTGGTATTTGTTAGCTTAAATCCTCCTGCAAAACTCATAAACTTCAGTCATTATTGAATTGCAATTTCTGGGAGATTGCTGTGCACAAATTGAATGTTGTGTTTCCTCCATTAAAATATTAATTGCATTTTATTCATACTTCATCAGCTGTGAAGCATATTGAGATGACCTGAGATTGTGGAAGAATCTGCTTTAATGCAAATCTTGCTTCTCCTTATCAATGCTTCTCTGGAATTCCTTCTCAGTTCACAAGCACTGTTCTAAAACTCTTCTTCTTTGTTATTTTCATTATGTTGGACTCATCTTCACTGTCTCTTCATGTCATTCAATCTTCCTAAAAAGACTGAAAGAATGGAACTCCTTGTCTCAATCAGCTTTTCCTTTCTCCTGTAATCTTTAGGCATGAAAGATCACTAAAGTGGTGCTAAAGTTTAACATTATGGGGGCACGTCGCATAATCTGGTTTGTGTACCTTTTGAATTCAGAAGATTGAGGGGTGATCAAATTGAGGCAATGAAAGTTAAGAAAGGTTTTTGCAAAGTGAATGCAAATATTATGTTTCTTTTTATGAATAAATCAGGCACAATACTAAAAATTATGGTTTGGCTATTTAAGAGTGAAATCAGCAAACACTTTCTCATACGGATGATTGAAAATGTCTGGACTTTTCTCTCCCAAAAGACAGTAGGTGCTGAGTCAGTTTAAATTTTTAAGAAAGGTGGAAACATATTTATTAGGTACATGCATCAAGAGAAATGGAACAAAGGCAAGTAGGTGGGATTGAGGTGCAGAGCAATCACGATCTAATTTAATGGTGGAACAGACTCGAGGGGCTGAATGGTCTCCTCCTATTCCAAAAATCCGGAATTCACATCATTTTAACATCACCCAGTGTCATTATGGAGGATGTGCAACTTTAGCATGGACCTAATGGAGTAATGACATGGATCGGCCACATACATGTGCCGTAGCTAATTTTCCTCCACATAAGTCAGCAGCAGGTTTTGCAGCCATTCTGGAGATAAATTTCATCTATCTCAAAGTGAAAATACACTCCAGTCCCAAACATTGCCAACCCTAACATTATTAGCTAGATAAAACTCACCAACATGTTTCTTCACCTTAAACTGCTTCACATCCAAATACCTTTATGAACTGAAAGTGGCTGTTTAATCCTGGATGAAATGCTCTGTTAAAATCAAAAGTGATTCCAGGAGGTTGGGAGATGAAAGCAAGTTTCAAGATTTGTGTGTTATCCCTTTGCCCTCGCACATGTGAGACATTGGGTGAGGGCAAGTTATCTTTGAAAAAAAGTCAGTGGACATGATACTTGTTTTATGCCATGCATCAAGATTTTTAATCCCTGCCACTTTTGAGATGATTGAGTGTCAATCGTGAATAGAAAACGTAAAGCACAACAGTGCTAAAACTGTAATGTAGCTCTTTAAGTTGAACCAAAGAGATAGAACAATAGCTGTTTTAAAATGCATGAAATAAAGAAAGTAATAGCCTTACCAGAATTAGTAAGCTTAGTATTATTGTCCTTAGAAAAATATGTAGTAATTAATTGTGTCTATTCTAATATCCTATATTTTCTTACTTGGAAATCTCCATGTGGAATTTTGAACGGTATTTTTTATTAGCTGAACAATACAATTAGACAGAGAAAGTGTGCCACAAACCTGCTTTACATTTTTACGACATACGCATTATTTATCAATCCATGTTTTAGTTCTCTATTATAATCTTGGGGGACCCACAAACATCCATAATGACAGTGTAAAACATAGATTAATAAACAGGGCACATCTTAAAAAGTGCAAATCAGGTTAATATTATACTGTCATTATATATCCCTCTTAATTATAAGCTTAAATCTAGAAATGTAAAATAAATTCCACAAAAAGTGAACCTTGTCTTTGTAAAATATACATCTGTAAATAACTGTGAACAGTTACCACGAGAGAAGGAAGGAAGGTTTATGCTTGAGTAAATCTACAAATAAAGATTTTCATGCTAGTTTATTTTCTGATAGGAAATATTGGAAGTGTAAAGTTCCATTTGAAACAGACAGATCATTCATATGGGTAATATTACATATGGGTGCTTTGAACTTTCACTGCTATCAGTTCTTTTTAGTTTGTCAAGGGGAATATGGGTGTCACTGGCTGGGCCAGCATTTATTGCCCATCCTTAATTGGATCTGGGTGACTTGTGAGGGTCATTTCAGAGGGCAGTAAGAATCAACTACATTGCTATGGTACTGGAATTACATGCAGGCTAGACCAGGTAGGGATGACAGATTTCCTTGCTGAAGGGACATGAGTAAACCAGATGGGTTTTTATGAGTAATTGACAATGGTTACATGGTTGCTGTTAAGCCAAATTCCAAACTTTTAAAAATTCAAATTGAATTTAATTCCAATGGAATACTATCCCAATAACATTACTACAATGTCACTGTCTCCTCATTGGTGATAATAGATGCACAATTTTAGTTCCATGATTATCTATTCCTGTCTCCAAATGCATATGTCATTCTGAAATAAAGAAAGATCTACATTTATATCACACTTTCCACAACTTCAAGACATACCAAAATGCTTCCCAGCCATGGATTATCTTTTAAAATGTAGTAACTGTTGTAATATAGGAAACACAACAGTCTATCAGCATCCAACAAGCTCTCACCAGCACCAATGTGATATGACCAGAAGGTTTGGCTTTTTGCCATATGGCTTGAGAGATATATATTGGCATGCACACTAGGGAGAACTCCCCTGCTATTCTTTCAAATGATGTTATGGGATCTTTCATGCCCATTTTAGTGAGCAGACAGAACTTTGGTTTAATCAGTTATCAGAGAGATGTCACCTCCAGTCAATACAACACTCCCTCAGTTCTGCCTTGGAACCTGAAGTTTTATTGTCAAATGTCTGGAGGAAGACTTGAATTTGGGACGTTAATCAGTAAATCCATTGCAGATGAGAATCATAACTGGGGCATCCTTGGAGGAAAATGTTTGGGAGTGAATCTGGGATGTGATACTATTTCCACCTGCTTCAAGATTGTGCTTTCAATTCAATAATAAATCCTGTGATCAGACTCATTTCTATACTCCTGATGAACATCCACTTCAATTGTGGTGTCTATGTGCTTCTGGGATTAAATACATCCAAAATAAATTGTCTCAGTAATGAGAGGGAGCTGAATTAAAATAATGTCCTTATACAGTGACCAGGACTGAAGAACATTAGCTGATATGCTTTCAATTCTTAGTCAGGAGAATCAACATTACTTTTTAACCAGACATAATGAATAATGGCCACGTGTGAGTGAAATAGTGTTTTACTCAAGTATTGAACCAAACTTGTTGACTTAATTAAAATATTTAGTCAATGGCAATTTCTAAAGAATGCCAACCCCTATTTATAAAAGTAATTGATTATTTGTAGAATCATTTTTTAATTTGGTACTAGACAACCCAAGAAGCTTATACTGTCTCTCAATTAGCTTTCCACTTCAGAATTTTCACCAGTCATTTTCCCATATTTTGTTATTTTGTTATATATTTAGTTCCCGTATCTCAAAAATTAGCAAAGATTTTGATCCCAGTGCTGCTCCAGCAAAAGAACTCCCAGTGCTAACAACCGGCTGTCCACAAAAGAAAATTCTCCTGATATGTCCTTTCAATCTCTTGGCAATTATATAAGATTGATGCATTTTACTTACGGACTATCTAGTTTATCTTATCACAGGCTTGCATAATTTTGAAGACCTCTACTAGTTCTCATCTTAACCTTCTTTGTTTCAAATAAAAAAAAGCTCTGTTTCAGTATTTAGGTCCTGAATGTTTTGCACTGTTATTTCAAAGAATAATTCCCGTCCATGGCCTAAGGCTATCTATTGAATTTATACCATAAAGAGTGACCCTGGGAACTGCTGACTTATGTCTATTGACTGTGATAGCGTTATTTTGTAAGTTATAAGGAAATTCCTAATATAAACTAAACAGGCTCCAGCTCACCCCATTCCCCACGTGGGTCAATACAGATGAAGTGAATATTTCAAAAAGAGTTTTTACTCAAGCTATTCTGCAGATTACCACATTTCCAAATGCTGAATATTTGTAACCATGAGCTCAGTTTCAGGGAAATCGTATTTTTCTAAGAATAATCTTATCTTTGTGTCTTCAGTCTTCAGCCCTGGAATTTCTTCCTAAACAGCTTTGCCACGTTATCTTTAAGACTCTCCTTAAGATCCACCTCCTTCCCCAAGCTTTGGTTCTGCTGTCCTGACACTCCTTCTTTGACTAAATATTAACATATCGATAATAGATTTGAAATTCTGAAGTAGAATTAGGCTGGACTTGTAACATTAACTCTGTTTCTCTCTCCTCATGTGCTGCCAGACCTGTTGAGTTTCTCCAGCATTCTCTGTGCTTGTTTCAGATTTCCAGCATATTTTGTTTTTATCCATTATATATATTAGGATTCTTTTCTGTATTAAAGCTGCTATACAGACGCTAATGATGGGAACCAGAAAACTGAAAAGTCGTTGCATCGCCAAAGTTCAATTCAATAAATATAATTTAAGTGGAATGTTAATATTATATTTTTAATTCATTGATAACCTTCCTAATTTAGTTTGGGGGTGATGGTGAGAAATTTGCTTATCCCATTGCTGAGTCAAACCATAGGTCTGGCCTGGGCCTGTAGCAGATCACACTATAGTGTGATATCAAAAGGAGAACGCCAGAATCTGCTACCCTTCATAAAACTTATCGTTAGAAACTTTCTGTTCCTTGGCTACTTTCTTCCTTTCCTACTGACCAACTTCGGCTCCCAGATCAGCAAGTGCTCAGGTTTAAATTTTGTGTTCTTGTTTTCAAAACTGTCCATTGCACCCCTTTATAAGGAATGTCTTCAGTCCTTGGAGCTATCTGCACTCTCCATCTCTGGTCTTATGTGAAATCAACAAGTGCAGATGGGCTGAATGGCCTACTCCCGCACCTATTGTCTATTGTCTATTGTCTATTGCAATCAATCTGCTTGCTGATGACCATATTTGAAAATTGCAAACGTGTGTCTGAGAGCTTGGGTAGGAAGTTCTGATTTTTCCATCTCTTCAGCCTCCCATCCAAACTAGGCATGTTTATAAAGGAAGTTGCTTAAAAATATTCTCACCTGAAAATTCGATTAGCCAAGCCTTGAGATTTCCCTTTGATTTTCAACTGTTGCTTGTCAAAGGAAGGATTGGTTAGCTCAGTTGGCTGGTCAGCTGGCCTGTAAGGTAGGACAATGCCAGCAATGTAGGTTCAATTCCTACAGCTGAGGTGTGGTGACCCTCAGGTTAAACCATCTTCAGTTGTCTTTCTGTCATGAGAGAGCAGCCTATGGACTGGCAGGACTGTGGTGACTTTATCACGGCAAGCAGCTACTGCTGAGATAAGACATAGTACTAAGCTATTATTTCATAAACCTTTTGTTTGTGTAGTTATCCTTCCAACTACAGGAGTTCCTACTTCATTTTTTTCTCCTGTGAAAGATTTCAATAGCTCAATGACAGATCCTGCCACTCCAATATTCCTGCATCAATTGCAGTGTCTGGCTGGGATTTTTCATACCTACCATTGGCTGTCATATACTTATTGTGCTTATTCAAAGTTACCTTTGTTCCTCCCTTCAAATCTATGGTTAAAAAACAACAATCTTCACTGATCTTGCAAAATCTGTATCCAAATACGCAGGGTACAGGGAGCAGAACGATAACTGTACTCAAAGCATTTAAAGAATTCATAAAGTGTGGAAGCAGGCCATTCAGCCCATTGAGTCCACACCATCCACTGAGAAGCATCCCAGCCAAGCCACCCTAACCCTGTAACCCTTCATTTCCCGTGGTTAATCCACCTAGCCTGCACATCCATGAATACTATGGGCAATTTAGCATGGCCAATCCACCTAACCTGCACATCTTTGGACTGTGGTAGGAAATCTGACCACTTGGCTGAAACTCACACAGAGACAGGGAGAATGTGCCAACTCCACACAGACAGTCACCTGATGGTAGCATCAAACCCAGGTCCAACGAAGCAGCAGTGCTGATCACTGAGCCACTGTGCCACCCTATTAATTCATAATAGTCAATTTTTCTAAGACATTTTCCACATGAAAGTGCAGACTAATTGGGAAGAGAAACTGAGTTAATGTTTCAGATTTTGGTGGGATTGGGGAGTGTTTTCATGGGAAACATGGAATTCCAGGTTTCTGTGCATATGTATATTTTGTTTGCAAAGATCCCTGCTCAAACGTCAGCTTGATTGATAGTCTTGGCACCCAGTGGGATGAGAGCACTCTATATCAGACTTCAAGCCTATATACGGGGCCTGAATTTACTATTGTGTATATGTGGTGTAAGGTGTTGGAAGAATAAGGTTGCAGGCATCAGATTCCTGACCCTGGGATGGATCCTATCCTTGCCTTGGATGGGTATCTGATCTTAAAGGGGTGGTGACCACATAGATGAGTGCCTGATGAGATGTTCTGAGTCAAGTCGAAGGCATAAGCTTGGGTTACAGGGACTAGCATGTATCTCCTCCTCCTGGCCAAAAAGAATGTTGTGGAGCCACTTTAATCTCCTGCCCAAAGCTGTCCTTAACTCCTTGAGATGCTGAGTTTTCTAAAGTATGGAAACCACAAGAACAGCTATTGGACTGATAACTGATGAGTAATATTCACACCAGACAATGCGTGTAGAGTCATACAGCATGGAAACAGACCCTTCAGTCCAATTCATCCCATGCTGATCAGGTTTCCCAAGCTAAACTCATCCCATATGCCTGCACTTGGACCACATCCCTCTAAACCTTTCCTATCCATGTACCTACGCAAATGTCTTTTAGAAGCTGTAACTGTATCTGCATCTACCACTTCCTTTAGCAATTCATTCCAAATACGACGTGGTCCCTTTTAAATCTTTCCCCCTCACCTTAAACCTATGCCCTCTAGTTTTGAATTCCCCTACCTGAGGGAAAAGACTTTTGCTATTCACCTGAGCTATGGCCCTCACAAGAGTACCAAATTTCAAAAGTATCAACAATTCACACAACATTGGCAGATGGTCTGGAGTCTTTTTCAGCACCCTTTTCCCAAGCAGGAGATATTTTTGTTCTCTTTGAGATTTGATATTCTTGTAATTCTGCTCTGAAGAATGCAAGGTGAAAAGCGTCAACAGCTTGTCTCTCTTTTTCACCGAACAACTCCAAGTTAGGATCGGGAGTAGACTGTATGGCTCATGAAGCAATCTCAGTGCTGTCATGGCCGATCTTCTATCTCAACTTCATTTTCCCATAGCCCTCACTTCTCTCAGAGACCAAAATCTGTTTCACCTTTCCTTAGATATCTTCAACAGTGGAGCATTCACACCTTCTGAAGTAGAGAGTTCCAAATGTTCACAAACCTTGGTGTGAAGAAATTTCTCCTCTTTCAATCCCCTCGGTCTCAGATGATCAGACCCCTGATCTAAGATAGTGTCTCATGTTCTAGATACAACCACTCCACCTCCTCAAATCACTACCGAATCTTGAATGTTTCAATGGGATCATCTCTTTACCTAAACTGGACAGACCTTTGGTACAATTCATTCTGCCTTCATCATAGAACAAGTCCTTCATTCAGGAACAAATTTAATGAACCTAATGTAATGCCAACAAGTCAACTATAACCTTCCTTAATATTAATAACCAAATCTGTGCTCAATATTGCAGGAGTGGGATCCAACACCCAGGGTTATATCAGCAATCTGGTTAGATCTGGCACCATAGGCCCTTTTATAGTATTAACATAGCCATATCTTGGGAACTGATTGATTGCCCTGCATTTTATGCAGCTGAAGTGGACTGGTTGGAACCAAATTCAAACTAGGGTTTATAACATTTAACCTGGCACAACCCACCCATTTTAAGACTTTTATAAAAAATCAACCCTATATTTCTGTTGACTTTTCATCAAAACTGTGTATAGAGATAACGTGTATTAAAGGAGTGCATTTAATTTTCATTTAAGGAGTTGGACTGAGAGTAAGAGTTATTGTAGTGACATGCGAAACTTACAACTGAATTAAAACATTTTCATTCTATTACTGACAGGTTGTGCTAAAAGTATGCTGTTTCTCTTTGAAGTTGTATATCATTTTCTTTTCTAAAATGAATTATATTTTTGTTTTGGCTGGAAACTTTTCCTGATAAAGATAGATTTCATGAGCTGAATATGATTATCTGGATACAAGGATGTTGCCAGGGTTGGAGGATTTGAGCTATAGAGAGAGGCTGAACAGGCTGGGGCTGTTTTCCCTGGAGCGTCGGCCGCTGAGGGGTGACCTTATAGAGGTTTATAAAATCATGAGGAGCATGGATAGGATAAATAGACAAAGTTTCTTCCCTGGGGTGGGGGAGTCCAGAGCTAGAGGACATAGGTTTAGGGTGAGAGGGGAAAGATATAAAAGGGATCTAAGGGGCAACTTTTTCACAGAGGGTGATGTGTGCATGGATTGAGCTGCCAGACGGAGTGGTGGAGGCTGGTACAATTGTAACATTTAAAAGTCATCTGGATGGGTATATGAGTAGAAAGGGTGTAGAAGGATATGGGCCAAGTGCTGGCAAATGGAACTAGATTGTGTTGGGATATTTGTTGGCATGGATGGGTTGGACCGAAAGGTCTGTTTCCTTGCTGTACATCTCTATGACTCTAAGTCATGCAGTGTTTTTAGCTGTTGAATTCATATTGTGTATTGTGTAGGCTTTATGATGTAGAAACTATTTCAATGTATGTTTCTCAGCCAAACATCAGAGTACGGTGTGGGATTACATCTTTGATTGGCCTAATTACATCAAATCAATTCTGAAATTCCTTTATGCATGTTGGGTATGATATTTAATGTTAAAATGCTTGGCTGAACAAACCCAAACCAGAATCTCAGCTTTGATGAATGTTCGGAACAGGGAATAGGTTTCCTGATCTGAACTGGTTTACTAGGAAGAGGAAGTACTGGCTGAAGAGGAATGAGTAAAAGTCTGGTTTTTGGCCACAAACTATGGTGATAATGTGGCAGCTGAGCAGAGTCCAAATAACCACAGGTTGGATTTGCTTTGTCAGTGGAAGATTTTCCAAATAAGATTAGAGGTACAACAGGTTGAGGAAGAAGAGGTGGGATTAGTAGAAAAATAGTAGAAATAATTGATAAGATTACAGTGTCACTTGAATCTCTCACTGTCCAACCTATCTAACCCTCTGATTATCTTATATGTCTCAATTAAGTTGCCTCTCAACCTTCTTCTCTCCAGCAAAAACAGCCTCAAGTCCCTCAGCCTTTCCTCATAAGACCTTCCCTCCATACCAGACAACATTCTAGTAAATCTCTTCTGAACTCTTTCCAAAGTTTCCACATCTTTTCTATAATGCGGTGACCAGAACTGTACACAGAACTGTACCAAACATGGTTACACCAGAGTTTTTTTACAGCTGCGGGATGATCTCATGGTTCGGAAAAACTTTTGAAAGTTCTTGCCTAATATTTCTTTAGAAAATTTGAGATTTTGAATAACTTTTTAATATTCATATGTAATTGGTACAGTTTTTAAATGTTCAAACAGATATTTTTTATTCTTCATTTATGTTTGTGTAAGATGCAGGTCAGAGGTTAAATGCTGTTCGATTTCTTTTAACCAAACAGTTGGAGATGTTATCACATACATCTGGAGCAGGTGGGACTTGAATCCATGCCTCCTAGCTAAGAGGTAGGGATACTATGAGAGTCCTAAACTCCTATTTATAATTATAGTAAGTGGTAATGCCTGGGATTGATTAATGCTGGGACTGATGGGGCTAAGGATGGAGCTGTGATTGGTAATCCAGGAGCCTCCAGACAGTGTCAATCATGTCAAGAAGTTGAGACCTGATAGAGGCCAGTGTGATCTTTAATGGACGAAACACTAAGTCTGCTCCTTCTGAATTAACCCAATGTTACCAACAACATGGCGTAGCCCTAGTCCATAGCAAATCAATGAACATACAAAAATTTGACAATAGACAACACTGCAGCCCTCTCTGAGATTTCATAACTCTTCCAAATCCGGTCACTTGTGCAAACCAGTTTAATTGTCCCACCCTCTGTACTTCTGCTTTCAGTTAATGAAACTCTAAGTTTTGGAATTCCCTCCCTAATCTTGCCTACCTCTCTCAGACACTCCTTATTCTGACCTGTTTTGGTCATCAGTCTTACGTCTTTTGATGTAGTTTGATGTCAAGCTTTCTTTGCTGTCCCTTTGAAGCACCTTGGGAACTTTAATGATGTTAAAGGACATTTATAAATGCACGTTGTTGTCGAGTACAATGCACGGGCACCAATTTTCATCATTCATGCACATCACACGCCCTTTCTAAAAAAAAGATAAAATAGTAATTTAAGATGACTAGGAAATAGAAGCTAATTTGGAAATGAGCCCCAAATGTTTAAATTTCCTTTGGCTATCATACCGACAAGTGTTGTGAAACAAATGCCTTGTATATGCCAAACATTGCTGACTCTAAAATCTCAATCATTCCCTAGTGCAGCGTGGATTTCTCTCAGCATATGGAAGCATCATGTAGCCTCCCAGTAAGGTAATGTTTCAGCTTTTATTGCTATGCTTACAGGTTCTTTGGATCATTTCCCAATTTTTTGATCCGAAGACATACTAATAAATTTATTTTTTAACTGAAGTTAACATTGCAATTTCGTTATAGTATTAACACCCATCTAATATAGTTCCCAGTGTAATTTAGAGTATGGTACATGTTATAAATTCAAGGCGATATTCCTAATGTAGCAACGTTACTGGTGAAGAGAGAAAGAGAGGTGTTAAGGGCTGTGGCTGTCTTTACCCTCCTTGAGCTGCTGGAGCAGGAAGGTTTTTATGAAGTGAGAGCAGTTAATGAAATTCTCAATCAAGCTCAATGAGACCATCAATAATGTTTAATTATTGCCATCAGTGTCATGTATTCAGGGGTCTTGGGATTGCCCTCTACAGAGTAAAAGAGGCAGCCAGTAGCAGTCTGACTTGGTTTCTTTTGCAGTTTTGTTGGCTCTGTTCTTGAATGGAAGGGGTTTCTTGTCACCTTTCATTCACCCCTCCCACTGCCTCCCTCTACCACTAGTCCCTCTCATACATTTTCAATGTTTCTTTTTATTATCACTTTCTTAAAATTGCCTCGGCCCTCTTGTTTCATTATTCCCCCCCAAAAAAATCCCCAGGAAAGCACCCGGTAGGATCAATCAGACACAGGCAGCCAGACAGTTTTCTTGTACTTTATTAAAGTGTAA
>NC_083409.1:98920480-99037980 GCF_020745735.1 Hemiscyllium ocellatum
TGGATTAGTTTTTAATTCATGTGACTAAAGATTAAGGTCCATGTGATTGAAGTTGATTTTGTAAATGGTTCTGTCAAATTGGACGGATACATACCAGGTTTTCCTAATACTGTTGAGTTGTGCTGATATAAACAGTGATAGTATTGAAATAAACTCAGGGAAGACAGCTCCAAAGGCATTCAGACAAAAGTCTCCTGCAAAAGCAGCTGGAAGGCACTGGACATGATATCCAGCTGGCTGAAGACCATCTTCCCTGACAAGTCTTTTTTCCCCCACCTGTCAGTTGGCCAATGTTCCAAAGATGAACAAAAAAAAGGTGCTTCCAAAATACTCTGAAGCTCTTCTTGACCAATGGCCCATTGATGTTCATGACTGAGAAGAGCTCACTACCCAGTTGTTCAACAGGTTGGCAACTTGTCCACCTGGCTGCATCATGATTTGAGTCCAAGCACCTTCCTGATGAAGCAGAGCAGAAGCAGGAAAAGAAAAATAAGCAAATCCTGTATTCATGTGTGACATATTGCTTTCTCTGCCCAATGAGCAGCATGCTGTGGAGGAGCCTGTTCAAACACATTAAGACCCGTGCCAAAATGCTCCAATGCTAAGTAGACGACATTCTCAAGTAGTGGGGCAGCAGTTGATGACTGCAATATTTGCAACAGACCTGCCTGGTATGACTAGGAGAAAGTGAGGATTGCAGATGCTGGAGATCAGAGCTGAAAACATGTTGCTGGAAAAGCGCAGCAGGTCAGGCAGCATCCAAGGAACAGGAGAATCGACGTTTTGGGCATGAGCCCTTCTTCAGGAATTACTGCATTGCTGCATTCTGAATAAACACATCAGAAATAGACACAAATGTCACATTTATGTGGAGAAAATAGTTTTATCTAAACATTGCTCTTGCATCCAAGGCACCTATCCCATGAATATATTAATAAAAACAGGACCCATGGGACAAAAAGAAAACCTTGTGATTGAACATTCCAGCAACTGTAGCAATTGCACCCAGGAGGGTGAATTGGCAACATGCTGCAGCCACTTACTCTACATATGAAATGGGATTGAACAACTGACATGCAGTAGGGAAAACGCAGGAGACAGAAGTCTGAAAAACATCTTCCAGGAGCAGCAAAACGTTGAAGACAAATTCAATATTCTGCTGTGCTGCAAAAAATGATAAACAAATCAATTTAATTAACTTTGATACAACTAGAAGTATTAACTAAATAAATAGAAGATTAACACAATTGACGAGGTTATATGCAATACCACAGTTATTCCGTTTTTCTATTGGATTGAGTGAATGATAAAAAAAAACAAGTTTATCAATGAATGTTCTCAATCATGACGATATACTGAAGGCGTCTCACCTTATCTGATTCACTCTTACAGTGTGCTGAGCTTTGGACAAATGAGTGCTGAGAGGGTACTCATTAGACGAGAATTACCTCAATCCCAGGATTACTCGTTGCCCGTTCGACCCTATTCGAGAGATCTTAAGGGAAAAACAATCTCCAAATAGCTACACCCAGGGACACTGGAAGGAAATCACTGGTTTTATGGCAGTAATGAGGTTGATAAAGCCAATTTGCTTTACTTTAAATGGTCAGTAAGGTTGTGCATTGCATAAGTTGACAAAAAAAAACAGCCACATGAGTGTTACCAAAATATACCAGCATGTAGACTTATGAGTTGTATATGTATATTTGTTCAGTAGACTCTGCCATTGGAATGAAGTTGATGGGAGCTCAAAATGCGAGAATCTATTTACATTGCTGTTTCGTCCTCTGTGCAAAAGTCTTCAGCAATAGACCAAATCACTCTGCAAAAGTTGATCTCAAAGCTAGATTCACTGAAAGGCCTGGATGAAGTCAATGCATAGCTAGACTCAATAGTACAATGCTCAATTAATGGCTTTGAACAAAATGTACACTGGAAATGTAAAGGGACTGCTGAAGTTGTAAGAGGGGGCAGGATAATTTATTCAGTTCAGGTTCTGTTGAACAACATAGACAGAATTTTCTTAGTAAGAATTAATGACTTTACAAACTGATAGCAAACTAATTAAGGTGGACGTTAGGAGCAGTGTTTTCAAGTTACTATGGCTCCACTGTCCGTGGAGAATGTTTAAGAAAGACACAGGTAACTCACTTGGCAGCTCTCTTGTTTCCTTTGCAAAGCATATGCCCTTTTTGGTGATCTTGAGAACAAACCAAGGAAATATGAGTTTATAGCCATTTGTTATCATTTTGGTGTGGCTGCAGGCTTTTCTAAAAAAAGAATTGATACTTTCTTCTTTCCATTCATTTGATTTCATTAATCTTTTAATGAAAATCGTGTAGAGTTTGTTGTATTTTGTGCATGGATTGAAACTATATTTTCTCTGTTATGTGAATAACGGAGCTGGCAAAATCTTTGCATTTGATAAGAATTGGCAATAATGCAAAATGCTCAAATTTCTATAAAATATTCGCACTTGCGTCCTCAGACAGCAGCCACAATGCTGCTGCTTTGCCAAGGAGATCAGGTAGCTCCTTAGGTAATGTTATAGAATAGAGAGACCTAGGGGTTCAGGTATAGAATAGATGTAATACATGTGGACAGGGTGGTTAAGAAGGCATTTAGCATGTGTGCTTTCATTGCTCAGACCTTTGAATGTACGTGTTGGGACGTCATGTTGAAGTTGTACAGGACATTGATGAGTCCTCTTCTGTAGTACTGTGTCCAGTTTTGGTTACCTTGTTACAGGACGAATATTTTTAACATAAAGAGGGTTCAGGAGAGATTTGCCAGGAAGGAAGGGTTTGTGTCACAAGAAGAGGCTGGATAGGCTGGGATTTTGTTCAGTGGAACTTAGTAGGTTGAGAGGTGACATTATAGAGGTTTATAAAATCATGAGGGATACCGATAAGGTGAATGGTAAGCATCTTTTCCCTAGAGTGGGGGAGAGGGGCATGGTGTTTCAAGACCTGGGAACATATTTTTAAGATGAGAGGAGGAAGATTTACACAGAGAGAGGTTCATGTGTGGAATGAACTTTCAGAGGAAGTGATGGATGCGGGTGCAGTTATAACATTTAAAAGATATTTGAATAAGTACATGAATAGGAAATGTTTGAAGGTATATGGGTCCGGCACAGGCAGATTAAAGTCTGGTTGAAGATTTGTAGCTCGGGTGTCCGTTGTTGTGGTTCTGTTCGCCAAGCTGGAAGTTTTTGCTGCAAACGTTTCGTTCCCTGGCTAGGGAACATCATCAGTGCTATTGGAGCCTCCTGTGAAGCCTTCCAGCTCGGCGAACAGAACCACAACAACAGGCAGTTTAGTTTGGGATTATGGTTGACCTAGACTGGTTGGACCGAAGTGTCTGTTTCCATGGTCTATGACTGTATGACATACAGCAGCATTAAGGCAAATAAAGTGGAGACCTCATGCTCATCCCTCACCAAACTTCCCAAAATCCCTGATATCTTTCATCCAACACTGAATCCATGAAGCAAACTTTCAGATCTCCTGAACCTTTGACAACTAGGTCTCCAATGTTTGGACTAGGCGAAAATGAGGACTGCTGTCCAAAGATGTGCAGGTCAGGTGAATTGGCCATGCTAAATTGTCCGTGGTGTTGGGTGAAGGGGTAAATGTAGGGGTATGGGTGGGTTGCGCTTCGGCGGGTTGGTGTGGACTTGTTGGACCGAAGGTCCTGTTTCCACACTGTAAGTAATCTAAACAAAAAGATGCTGGAAATCAGAGTCTAGATTAGAGTGGTGCTGGAAAAGCACAGCCGGTCAGGCAGCATCTGAGGAGCTGGAAAATCGACGTTTCGGGCAAAAGCCCTTCATCAAGAAACGTTGATTTTCCTGCTCCTTGGATGCTGCCTGACCGTCTGTGCTTTTCCAGACTAATCTAGACTCCAATGTTTAGATAATAATCAGGGATCTGGAGGTTAGTAACGGGGAAGTAGGCCTATCCTTTTGGCAACTATCTACTTTACATTTCCAGTTGTTCTGCTGATGTTCAGCAATGGTGGAATCAACTGCCTCAAATTGCTGAATGCTGCAAATAAAAATGCAATCAAGGATCCAACCCAGCCGTAAGCCTCCTCCTACTGCCCCCTTGACCATGACTGCACCTCCCACCACCAAACCATCATCTCCCAGACCATCCATAACCTCTTCACCTCAGGGATCTCCCATCCACCGGCTCCAACCTCATAGTCCCACAACCCTGCACCGCCTGTTTCTACCTCCTGCCCAAAATCCACAAACCTGACTGCCCTGGCCGACCCATTGTCTCAGCCTGCTCCTGCCCCACCGAACTCATCTCTGCATACCTCGGCACAGTCCTTTCCCCCTTAGTCCAAGAACTCCCCACCTACATTTGGGACACCACCCACGCCCTCCACCTCCTCCATGATTTTCGCTTCCCCAGTCCCCAACACCTTATCTTCACCATGGACATCCAGTCCCTGTCACTTGGACCGTCTCAGACTCCTCCCTCCCCTTCCTAGACCTTTCCATTTCTATCTTGGGCGACCGAATCAACACGGACATTTACTATAAACGGACTGACTCCCACAGCTACCTAGACTACACCTCCTCCCAACCTGCCCCCTGTAAAAACGCCATCCCATATTCCCAATTCCTTCGTCTCCGCCGCATCTGCTCCCAGGAGGACCAGTTCCAATACAGTACAACCCAGATGGCCTCCTTCTTCAAAGACCGCAATTTCCCCCCAGACGTGATTGACGATACCCTCCACTGCATCTCCTCCACTTCCGGCTCCTCCGCCCTTGAGCCCCGCCCCTCCAACCGCCACCAGGACAGAACCCCACTGGTTCTCACCTACCACCCCACCAATCTCCATATACAGCTTATCATCCGCCGTCATTTCTGCCACCTCCAAACAGACCCCACCACCAGGGATATATTTCCCTCCCCTCCCCTATCAGCGTTCCAAAAAGACCATTCCCTCTGTGACTCCCTCGTCAGGTCCACACCCCCCACCAACCCAACCTCCACTCCCGGCACCTTCCCCTGCAACCGCAAGAAATGCAAAACTTGCGCCCACACCTCCTCCCTTACTTCTCTCCAAGGCCCCAAGGGATCCTTCCATATCCGCCACAAATTCACCTGCACCTCCACACACATCATTTATTGCATCCACTACACCTGATGTGGCCTCCTCTATATTGGGGAGACAGGCCGCGTACTTGCGGAACGTTTCAGAGAACACCTCTGGGACACCTGGACCGACCAACTCAACCACCCCGTGGCTCAACACTTCACCTCCCCCTCTCACTCCACCAAGGATATGCAGGTCCTTGTCCTCCTCCATCGCCAGACCATAACAACACGACGTTTGAGGAAGAGCACCTCATCTTCTGCCTGGGAACCCTCCAACCACAAGGGATGAACTCTGATTTCTCCAGTTTCCTCATCTCCCCTCCCCCCACCTTGTCTCAGTCAAATCCCTCGAACTCAGCACCGCCCTCCTAACCTGCAATCTTCTTCCTGACCTCTCCGCCCCCACCCCACTCCAGCTTATTACCCTCACCTTGACCTCCTTCCACTTATCGCATCTCCAACGCCCCTCCCCCAAGTCTCTCCTCCCTACCTTTTATCTTAGCCTGCTGGACACACTTTCCTCAATCCTGATGAAGGGCTTATGCCTGAAACGTCGAATTTCCTGTTCCTTGGATGCTGCCTGACCTGCTGCGCTTTTCCAGCAACACATTTTTAGCTCTGATCTCTAGCATCTGCAGTCCTCACTTTCTCCAGCCGTAAATTACCCAATTACTTGACACTTTAGCAGTCTGAAGGAAAGGGCAAAGGTCCTGCAGACAATGGAAATAACTCATTAACCATAAGGGTGTTAAATGGCTACCCAAACATTTCTGAAGGCTGTTATTTTCTGTTATTCATCTATATATTTTACTGAGATTTTTTCCACATTTTTGGAATTTGTGGTACCTTTTCTCTCTGAGCACGAGTGGAATGTTTGGAAGAAGAGGTGGATGGTAGAAGGACACCAGGTGGGTCAGGTCGATGACTCCAACTTTTTAAAGTTTTCCCAGAGGTTTGAACTTCTCTTAGTGACGTCCCCCTTTGCCTGTCTTAATCCATTCAAGTTTTACTTATACACAGTTTTCTGTTCCTACCACTGGTGTGGTCTCTGCAGCCACCCAAAGGAAAAATTGGAGCTGTCTAATAGGTTGATTGAACAAATATGTTGGGTGCAAATAACACACCCTGGAAGGCATTGTGTGAGGGCAGGATGTAACTGATTGAAGTGGAGAACTTGTCACCTCCCTGACTTGACATGATGAGGTCAGAAGATGGTTGATCAATGTCAGTTTTCTTGACCTGAGGCCTTTAAGTGGTCAATGAAGGATAAGATCTGTCAGGGACCTGGGGACTCTCCTGCGTGTGCATTATGTAACCCATCTTGCGCTTGGCCACTAGCAAGAACTGCCACCATTGAAAGCCCACTCCTGCTCTCCATAATAAACCAGGTTTTCCCTTTTTACCAACTTAAAGGACCAGGGTGAGCCCGCTGCACTTACCTCCTGTCTGGGTTTCCTGCGATACCTTCATTCCAATGTGTGCTGCAGTCTCAGGATGACCATTGATTCACAATGCTGGGACTGAAAATGTATTGGCTGGCAGCTCTTAAAAGTGAGATATTTGCCCCCAAAGGCCTGGGGGTATATGAAGGGGAGGCAGTGGCATTGTGGTAATATCACTAGATTAATAATCCAGAAGCCTAGCTTGATATTTTACGGGCACGGGTTCAAATTCCATCAGGACAGATAGTGAAATGTGTATTTTTAAAAAATCAATGGCAATCATGCAATCCTAAAAACCTATCTGCAATGCTGGAGTCTTTTACGGGAGGAACTTTGCCACCTTGCCCTGTCTGACCCACATATAACTCCAGATCCAATATGGGCAGCACAGTGGCTCAGTGGTTAGCACTGCTGGTTCAGAGTGCCAGGGGCCTAGGTTTGATTCCAGGCCTGGGTGACTTTCTCTGTGGCATTTTTACATTCTCCCCGTATTTACCCAGGTTTTTTCTTGGTGCTCTGGTGTCCTCCCAGATGTGCAGGTTAGGTAGATTGGCCATGCTAAATTGCCCACAGTGTCCAGGAATAGCCAGGCTAGGTAACTGTGGGGTTTTGGGAATAGGGTGGGGGCGCTGGCTGTGGGTAAGATGCTTTTTGAAGGGTTGATGAAGAATCTTTCCACGCTGTAGGAATTCTATGACTCTTAACCATCCTCTGGACAATCAGGGATGGGCAATAAATGTTGGCCTAATCATGGATGCCCACATCTCATGAATGAATGAATAAAAAGAGGCAATTAATCAATTGGAAATAGTCACAATGGAATTGCAACCTGTTTCTGGCTGGTAGATAGGGTTATTGCTGCAGTCACTAAACTTGTCACTGGCTGTTTGAGTGTAACCTATGGGCGTACAGCCAAGTCTATACTTGGGTCTCCATATCCATGATGGAACCAGCAGAACAGGATTGACCAGAATATTTACATAGCATTTAAAGGGATAATAACAAAGTTTTTTTCCAAAACAGCTCCTAAAATGCAGGTAAATATTTTTAAAAAATGAAAGACAGAACTTGCATTTATTAAAGCAATTTTCAGAACAGCCAAACAAGTCAAAACACTCAAATGCAAGCAAAATATTGCAAATACTGGAAATCTGAAATAAAAACAATGCTGAAGAAACTCAGCATGCCTGGCAGCATCTGTGAAAAGAGAAACAGAGTTAATATTTTGAGTCTAATATGGCTCTTGGTTGAATGAAGCATTCATTTATTATTGCATTGGAATATCACTCTTGATCTTTGTACTAAAGCCCTGGATTTGAACTTGGATCAAGAACCCTGTTGTTCAGGGGTGAGTGTATAACCAAAAGAGCCAAGGCTTCAAGGTGTTATTAATTTCATCAGTGCCTGTATTACACCCATTAACTAGTCAGATAACTCACTCCACCTACTTGGGTGATCATACAATTCGGAAGAGGCCATTGAGTCCATACTGCCAAAACTACACCTGTTGCATTTTCGAGCACAAGCCCCATCGTCTTGTGGCGATAGCCTTTTTAATTAGGTGTTTAAACTTACCATTGTGTTCAATTCAAATACAATTTTCAGTGTGCTTTGCGTTTCAATAAACATTTGAAGGAACTTTGAACGGGCAAGGAAAATGTACTAATGGTAAGTTTTCCTTCTGCTGATTGGAAGTGTAGACATTCCTAAAATGAATGGGTGATCTTGGCCATTTGTTGACAAATGAACAATGTCAATCAATATTATGATAACTGCATGAAAAGGAGAAGTAAAAGGAAAAATTGAGACATTTGTAGTAGAGGCAGGGAGCAGAGCTGAGGTTCTACAGGAAGCTCCTGAATATAGGCAAAGATGTGGTGAGGTGGGCGGGTCTCAGGAGGAACAATTTGAAGAAGGTCAAATTTCCTTATGTTCTATTCAATACCAATCCTTCAAACTCTTCAAACTGAAAGAAACAGGCCTGCTTTGTTTTCAGATAGGTAATTTAACCAGTGTAGAAACATGTTCTAATCACTCATATTGCCATTCATACATATGCTGTCTCTTGCTTTAAAAGAGAAATTTGGTGTCCTGTTAATCTCCAGATGCATAGCCATTAACAAAAATGAGAAAAGGTTTCAGTCACTGCTTGCCTCCCGGGAACCGTCCTTGATAAAGCCACCTTGATGCAATGAAATATTTCACCAACACATTCCTGACCTTAAATTTACCTGGACCATCTCTGACACCACCCTCCCCTTCCTGGACCTCTCCATCTCCATTAATGACGACCGACTTGACACTGACATTTTTTACAAACCCACCGACTCCCACAGCTACCTGGATTACACCTCTTCCCACTCTATCTCTTGCAAAAAATGCCATCCCGTATTCCCAATTCCTCCGCCTCTGCCGTATCTGCTCCCAGAAGGACCAGTTCCACCATAGAACACACCAAATGGCCTCCTTCTTTAGAGACCGCAATTTCCCTTCCCACATGGTTAAAGATGCCCTCCAACGCATCTCACCCACATCCTGCACCTCTGCCCTCAGACCCCACCCCTCCAACCGTAACAAGGACAGAACGCCCCTGGTGCTCACCTTCCACCCTACAAATCATCGTATAAACCAAATCATCTGCCGACATTTCCGCCACCTCCAAAAATACCCCACCACCAGGGATATATTTCCCTCCCCACCCCTTTCTACCTTCCGCAAAGACCGTTCCCTCCGTGACTCCTTGGTCAGGTCCACGCCCCCCTACAACCCACCCTCCCATCCTGGCACCTTCCCCTGCCACCGCAGGAACTGTAAAACCTGCGCCCACACCTCCCCCCTCACCTCTATCCAAGGCCCTAAAGGAGCCTTCCACATCCATCAAAGTTTTACCTGCACATCCACTAATATCATTTATTGTATCCATTGCTCCCGATGCGGTCTCCTCTACATTGGGCAGACTGGGTGCCTCCTAGCAGAGCGCTTTAGAGAACATCTCTGGGGCAATCAATCAATCAACCACACCACTCCCTGGCCCAAAATTTCAACTCCCCTCCCACTCTGCCAAGAACATGGAGGTCCTGGGCCTCCTTCACCGCCGCTCCCTCACCACCAGACGCCTGGAGGAAGAACGCCTCATCTTCCGCCTCGGAACACTTCAACCCCAGGGCATCAATGTGAACTTCAACAGTTTCCTCATTTCCCCTTCCCCCACCTCACCCTAGTTCCAAACTTCCAGCTCAGCACTGTCCCCATGACTTGTCTGGACTTGTCCTACCTGCCTATCTCCTTTTCCACCTATCCACTCCACCCTCTCCTCCCTGACCTATGACCTTCATCCCCTCTCCCACTCAACCATTGTACTCTATGATACTTTCTCCCCACCCCCACCCTCCTCTAGCTTATCTCTCCATGCTTCAGGCTCTCTGCCTTTATTCCTGATGAAGGGCTTTTGCCCGAAATGTCGATTTCGCTGCACTTTGGATACTGCCTGAACTGCTGTGCTCTTCCAGCACCATTAATCCAGCAGTGAAATATTCACCAACTGGTCAAGTCCGAATATAAGGTCAGCTCCTGGGAGACAGTGGTTGCCTGCTCTGACCATGACAGATGATACCTCTGCAGAACACCCATTTTCCTCAAGAAAAAGCCCCCATCGATGCAGATTTATGAAACAGAAATAGACAAGGAACCTCTGGGGCCATTAAACAATGATTCCAATCCTTGGACACTGGGTGTGCCTCAACATTTATTTCAGAAGAAAGTGGTAGAATAATTATAATGCATTGCATGCTGCAAAATAGAACTGATCCAGTGAGGCTCAAATAATGAAGTAACTCAGCTCAGGTACAATTATTGTTGACAGTATATGCTATATTTAATAGTTGATAGTCTGACGAATGTCAAAATCATTATGAAAACAAGAAGCGTTGTTGTCTGCACAAATTCTTGATGGCCATGATGGCCTCCATGTAGTGGATTAGGAGTTTATTTGTAAAGTCCCATTACCAGCCTCTGCATGCTGCCAAACCTGTCGTTTTCTGCATTCATTGTATGGAATTTTTCAGAGTGAAGGAGAAGCTGAAGCCCAGTAATTTGTTTGCTATAATGGAACAAGACTTAGCTAATCTTGAGGAGCGCTGTGAATACTTGCCTGTTCGACATCTTTCCTGCCGTTGCTGATTGTCAACTTGCAACTATGCATCGTCTTTCTAAACTATTCTGATTCTTCTCAACTATCCTTACACTATACTTCCAGGCATGTATTCTATGTATGTATTAGAAGAAATATGTCTGACACCCTTTATCACCTCTGACATCCACGATGTCCAAATATAAAATGTTTATGGCACAGGCGGAGGCCTTTTAGCCTATCATGTGTCTAGCTGAAGCAGCCTAATCCCACTTTTTTAGTTCTTGGCCCCTTGCTTTGATATATTACAATACTACAATTGCTTATCCAAGTATTTTTTTAAATGTGTTGAAGATTTATATCGCTGCCACCTTTCCGTCCAGTGAATTCTAGAGCCCTCCATCCTCTGGATTTCTCCTCAATTCTCCCAGAATCCATTAATAAATTACGGTAAATTCAAGACCTCCCTTACGGAGAAATAGGCCCTTCCTATGCATGATTTTTGTAATTTTATGTGCCTCAATTAAATCTCTCCTTGGCCTCCTCGATTCCATCAAAACAGCTGCAACCTGTTCAATTTTTCCTTAAAACTAAAATATTTAATTACTGGTAATATCCTTGCAAATACCCTGTCTAGTGGCTACAGTAATTCTTCTTGCATGTGATATCTCAGCATAGATTAGATTACTTACAGTGTGGAAACAGGCCCTTCGGCCCAACAAGTCCACACCGACCCGCCGAAGCGCAACCCACCCATTCCCCTACATATACCCCTTACCTAACACTACGGGCAATTTAGCATGGCCAATTCACCTAACCCGCACATCTTTGGACTGTGGGAGGAAACCGGAGCACCCGGAGGAAACCCACGCAGACACGGGGAGAACGTGCAAACTCCACATACTCTATTCTTTGTGTATTACTGTTTTAAACAATTCTTCATGAACTCATACTTCACACCTCAGTTAATAAAGGAATGTATCCCATATGCCTCCAAAACCAATTTATCTACGTATCTTGCTACATTTCAGGGCCGGAGGACATGTGCACTTCTGTTCCTACGCTGTCCTCAGTGTCCTACTGTTTACTGTGTATTTTCATGTTATGTTTACCCTCCTCTAAAACAATGTAAGATAAGGGAACATCTTCATTTGCCTGTCCTGAGACCTCTCTAACAGTGGGACATCTTGTTGCACACATTCCTCCACGGAAAGTGGATGGATGACATTCCATTCACCCTCCATCTGATGGCTTCCCACTGTTACTGGATGGAGTGTTTATTTGTATCCTGCTTTTCAGCTACAAAGAGAGCATTTTGCTGATCCCCCACTTGAGAGCAGTTTCCCTGTTGGCTCCATTAATGCTTAAGCTATCTGCACTCCCCAGCTGGATTGAATCTCTCATATCAGTTACTTGCCCATTTGTAGTGCTCATGAATAATTGATAGTGCAGCATCATTGGCTCCTGAGTTGTGTATCACTTGAAATGGGTCCAATGTCAAATCCTGTGTACTTTGTAAAGTTGTGTGTCAGTGTGATGCAAAAAAGCTCACAAACATAATGCAGTGATGGCATTTTAAGTGCGAGGTAATGATGAAACTTTGACTTTTATACAAACTGCCAGTTTTGTAACTTATAGAAAGTGATATAGATTTTCTTTGCAATTCACAGCCATCCAGATTGAATGAAGAGCTCAACAATCTTCCACCTTAATCACCATTTCCATTTTCTCAGATATTCTGTGACTATTTGGGCTTCTGATGAACACATCTTCGTTTATCTTCTTGGCCCATTGTTACCTCATTTGGCCCTGTCCCATCATCACTTCTGTCATTTAATCACTGCTGGCCCCTCAGTTGTAGATTTTATACCCTTCTTCCCTTGCTTTGCCCTGGCTTCGCATTAGCTTAAAAATCTGTTCATCACAAACACCATTCAGTTCTGATGAAAGCACATTGATTTGAAATCTTTACTCTGTTTCTCTCTTCACGGATGTAAATTGCTTTGCAGCATCTCTTATTTTACAATTGAGATTCCTAGCATTTTCAGCATTTTGCTTTTATACAGTCTAAATTGCATAGAAATTACAGCAGAGAAACTGGCCATTCTGTCCCACAAGCCTGTGTCGATGTTCTACGTCAACCTACTTCATCACACTTTATTAGCATTTTCTTTTAAATGCCTTCCTGCCTGCCAAACACCAGTAGATACTGAAAAGATGCTGACAACATGCCTGTGAATTCTTTATTCACTATAGATGTAGGTGAGGGCACAGTTACCCTAAAAACTGGGGGATCTTCATATCTTGATTTCCAAAATACCATATCCACTTTCCAACAATGTGAGCATGCAGTCACCAATGGACTACTTTCTCCCAATGACACGAGGAGTAGCAACACTCTCTCAAAAGCAAATGAACTTAACATAGAACAGTACAGCACAGTATGGGCCCTTCAGCCCTTGATGTTGTGCTGGGCTTTTATCCTACTCTAAGTCCAGACTAACCTATATATTCTTCATTGTACTAACTTCCATGTGCCTATCCAAGAGTTGCTTAAATGTCCCAAATGTATCTGATTCTAATACCACTGCTGGCAGTGCATTGTATGCACCCACCACTCTCTGAATAAAGAACCTACCACTGACATCTCTCCTAAATCTTCCTCCAACCACTTAAAATTATGCCCCCTTGTCGTAGACATTTCTGCCATAGGAAAAAGTCTCTGGCTATCCACTCTATCTATGCCTCTCGACATCTTGTACACCTCTATCAAGTCTCCTCTCATCCTTCTTCACTCCATTGAAAAAAGCCTTAGCTCCCTCAACCTTTCTTCATTAGACATGCCCTCCAGTCCAGACAACATCTTAGTAAATCTCTTCTGCACCCTTTCTAAAACTTCGTTAAAAGATTAGGTAATCCATGCATTATGCACTGAACGTGTTAGTATCAGTCAGTTTATCTCTGAGTTCAGATCATAATCATTAAATTTCTTCCATTTAGATTAGATTCCCTACAGTGTGGAAACAGGCCCTTTGGCCCAACAAGTTCACGTCGACCCTCTGAAGAGTAATCCACACAGACCTATTTCCCTAACTAATGCACCTAACACCTAACTAATGCAATTTAGCATGGCCAATTTACCCGACCTGCACATCTTTGAATTATGAGAGGAAAACAGAGCACCCGGAGGAAACCCAAGCAGACACAGAGAGAATGTTCAAACTCCACACAGACAGTCACCCAAGGCAGGAATCGAACCTGGGTCCCTGGTGCTGGGAGGCTGTAATGCTAACCACTGAGCCATCATGCTGCCCACATTGCGCCACCATGCTGCTCTAGAAAGCTTCCGTGAAATTTCTTTACCAAAGTACAATTCCAAGTTGCTCATTTCAAGAGCTCAATATTAAGTACATCACAGACTATTGAAATAAGAAATATGTCAAGAATTATGGTAAGAGTGAGCAAATCTTTTTCTTGCTAATAATGAACATATGAGAGTACAAGTAAAATGTTCTTTTTATTGAGTAGATTTTTGTCAGTGGGACTCTGCAATCTTTGATCTGTGACTTTACCATTAAAGTAATCCCCTTAAGATGAAACTGAAATTCAAAAAACAAACTGCACGTGTTGTTAAAACATTATGAACCAAATTCCTATTCCCAGCATCCCAGGTGGTTGTAGGTATCGAAGTGAAGAGAGATTTTTCACACCAAGGCTGGTAGGTATAGGGAATGCTGGGTGACTAAAGAAATTGAGGGTTTGGTTAAGAAGAAGAAGAAAGCATATGTCAGCTATAGACAGGATGGATCGAGTGACTCCTGAGAAGAGTATAAAGCAAGTAGAAGTATACTTAAGAGGAAATCAGGAGGGCAAAACTGGGACATGAGATAGCTTTGGCAAATAGAATTAAGGAGAATCCAAAGGGTTTTTACAAATATATTAAGGACAAAAGGGTAACTAGGGAGAGAATAGGGCCCCTCAAAGATCAGCAAGGTGGCCTTTGTGTGGGACCACAGAAAATGGGGGAGATACTAAATGAATATTTTGCATCAGTATTTACTGTGGAAAAGGATATGGAAGATAAAGACTGTAGGTCAATAGATGGTAACATCTTGCAAAATCCAGATTACAGAGGAGGAAGTGTTGGATGTCTTGAAATGGTTAAAGGTGGATAAATCCCCAGGACCTGATCAGGTGTACCCGAGAACTCTGTGGGAAGCTAGAGAAGTGATTGCTGGGCCTCTTGCTGAGATATTTGTATCATCGATAGTCACAGGTGAGGTGCCGGAAGACTGGGGGTTGGCAAATGTGGTGCCACTATTTATGAAGGGATAGGATAAATAGACAAAGTCTTTTCCGTGGGGTTAGGGAGTCCAGAACTAGAGGGCATAGATTTAGGGTGAGAGGGGAAAGATATAAAAGAGACATAAAGGGCAACCTTTTCACGAAGAGGGTGGTACGTGTATGGAATGAGCTGCCAGAGGATGTGGTGGAGGCTGGTACAATTGCAATATTTAAGAGGCATTTGGATGGGTATACGAATAGGAAGGGTTTGGAGGGATATGGCCGGGTGCTGGCACGTGGGACTAGATTGGGTTGGGATATCTAGTTCGACATGGACGGGTTGGACCGAAGGATCCGTTTCCATGCTGTACATCTCGATGACTCTATGACTCTATGATAGTAAACATCAAGAATTCCTTCGTCTAAAATGTCACGGCCATTGTATAAAGTAATGTTTCTGAAAGGATTAACGCTGGAGACTGTATTGATCACCACCTAAACTAGTGATCAATATATAATGCTGAGCAGGATAATTAGGAAAAACGCTCTAGATCTTGAAGAGAACAGATGTGCAATTTCTGTTACCCAATAGCTTAGCTTCAATATCTAGGTATAGTACAGGCGTTGTAAATGCATTGCTGGAAAAGTGCAGCAGGTTAGGCAGCAGCCAAGGAACAGGAGATTCGACGTTTCGGGCATAAGCCATTCTTCAAGGCTTATGCCCGAAACATCGAATCTCCTGTTCCTTGGATGCTGCCTAACCTGCTGCGCTTTTCCAGCAACACATTTTCAGCTCTGATCTCCAGCATCTGCAGACCTCACTTCCTCCTCATAGTACAGGGGTTCCCTGATTATACCAGCAACTGACTTAAGAACGCTTATATCTACATATGTAATCCCATACATGGTTGTAATTTAAAAGACACAACAAACAAATATTTCTTGTACTTAGGACCAGCTACTTTCAATTGTCTTGCATTATGTTCTGGGTTTCACATAAATCAAAGTGCGAGTGGACTCCAGACGGAACCCATTCATAACCCAGAACTGCCTGTGTTACTGATAAGAGTTTTTTTTAAAAGCATTTCATTGGACTGATCAGGACAATTCACAAGAATAACGACTCAACAGGAAAACCAACATTTCTACTGCATGAGAGGATCATGCTGATTAGTTGGCAAATGACTCTGATTGGTAATGGTGTTGTTATAGCGAATTCACCAATTTATGTTGATTGTCAGTTAGCAGGGAGGCTTTGATTAAATTTTAAACCACACAGATTAACTCTGTTTGACTAGAAAGGAACACAGTGAATGAGCATCACATATTTTATTATATTGAAATAGGCACAGAATGTGAATATGTTTCCCTGTCTCCAATGAACAAGAGCCTGTGTATTAAAATGTGTAGCTTCCAGTACACACAAATGCACCACACTACAGACACATTTGATAATCCTAATTTGGTCACTATGTAGTTATTCACACTCAGGATTCTTCAGTATATGTTGTCAAAATGCTGAATCTATCAATATTGGGCACTGTTTTGAAATTCACAAGTACAGGTTGGTTAGATATGGTCAGGACCACCTAAAGTTTGTTGGGTCTTTAAAATTACAACCATGTATGGGATCGTATATATAGAATGAGCGTTCATAAGTCAGACATTGGTAAATCAGGGAACCCCTGTACTGTACCTAGATATTGAAGCTAAGCTATTGGGTAACACAAATTGCACATCTGTTCCCTTCAAAATCCAGAGATTTTCCCCAATTGCCCAGCACTATAAATTGATCACTAGTTTGGGTGGTGGTCAATACAGTCTCCAACTGTTTGCCATGAACAGCTGAAGGAATATGCTGTTTGAAATGATAATGTTTCGGGATATATGGCCTTGCACTCTTGGCATCACGCTGGTACTTAAATTCACATGCCACGTTAGTCAGTTGTGTGATGGGTAAAATGTCGTATGGTGATAACATTCAATGAATAGCAAATGACATTCGTGTTGCAATTGATTAGTAATAAAGTGAAACTGTTGCTCAAGCTTTTGATTCCTGATGAAGGGCTTATGCTCGAAACGTCGAATTCTCTATTCCTGAGATGCTGCCTGGCCTGCTGTGCTTTGACCAGCAACACATTTGCAGCTGTGATCTCCAGCATCTGCAGACCTCATTTTTTACTCCAAGCTTTTAGAAACCCTACCCTTCCAGCATTAACTGATCAATTTTCAGGACAATGTATGAACACCTTCCCTGGATTTGCGTGATATACCACAAGAAATGATTAAATAAAGTGGCCATTGTCTTAAGATGCTTTTGATGAGCCTTATGTCAGCATCACATATGGACTGTGAACAAATGGCTCGGGCCCTATTTGAGGTAGTCAATACGTCCGATCTTATGATGCATGCAACTGTATAAATTCCAACACATATACTGATTGGTGGAGGTAAATTTGTGGTAGACAGCAGTAGAGAAACCCTGACTGATTTTTAACCAGGACATTAAGGAAAGGTGCGTATGCGAACATTCTATTTCAAACATGAACTTGAGTGTGGAGTGGAGTCCATTAAGACAATATTTGTTTTCTATTTGAACTGGTATTCTTACAACTTGTACTGATGAATATGAGATGCAAAGCTATGACAAATGTCTAGCTAACTAATCTAACTTGTACATATTTTCTCTCATGTAATAAACTACACCTTGTCCAGATAAGAGCATCTCCTTTTTAAGACTTACTAGTGGTTGTTCTTCTGAATGCTGGTAACATTCACCTACCCTCAATTGGTCCATGGTTACTGGATTAATTGGAGCTACCAGGTTGGGAACTAAAATGATTTGTTTTGCAAAGTGTCAAGGAAACGTGAGCAAAGATGGGTAAATGGAGTTGAGGTACAAATCATCCATGATCCAATTGAAGTCAGAATAGGTTTGAGAGACTGAATGGCCTGCTCCTATTACTATGTTCTTTGTTGGGCCCACAATCTATTGGCTCTTTATGTGTTCATACAAGGTCAACAAGCTGCTGACAAGGCATGCTTTAAATATTTAGTTCCATACAAAACCAATCTGACATTAACCAATGCAAATAATTTGCACATCGTGTAATATATTAAAAAAGATAAATGCCAATGTAATATACATGTACTATGTCTATCGGATATAGAGTGCATCATTAAGGATGCTGTAATATAATGACTTTTTAAAAATATCTACAAATTCTGTAATCTCCTGTTTGTGCTTTGGACTTTAATTATTTAATCAGCCTTGACAACCAAATTAGCCAAACACTATTATGCATCATTTACAGCAACATGAGAGTTGGTCATCAGTGGATGGGAACATTTATTTCTTTTGTGAATTCAAAACAACATTCAAAGGTGTTTTGCTCTACAAGGAGAACAAGAAGAATATACAGGTCAATGAATCAATCTCGATAATGGCGAGGGCCGAATGCAATAAATAATACAGTAACAACCCTAAACTAATGAGCTGTTGCTGAGGTACATTTCATAGGCTGATATGCTATATAAAAAGCCACTAATAATCCCTTGGTGCAATCAGATGATAAAGCTTTGCCATAAGGCAACACCTGTGCAATTAAAACTGCAGATTCTTTTGCACGTTTCATTAATTTCAGGATTTTGTAAAGGCACAATGAGTACACTAATAATCTAGTCTACTTGACTCCATGTCTACTGGAAACAGGGTGTCTAATTAGGTAAAGGTAATTAATTAGAGATAAATGGAGCTAATCAGACTCAGTTAACACTCTTTCAGTTTCTGAATTAAGACATTTTAGGACACCTACTACCCGTTGGTTGTGATAGTCTCCTGCTGAAAGTGGAGTGGAGAAATACAACATTGTGATTTAGTACAAAGTATAGGATACATACATAAATACTGGCAGAATGCTTTGCATTTCTAATGATTGTGCAGTAAGTGTGTGCTGTTAATGTTGTAAAGCCAAAATCCCATAATGAATTGAGGTCCATTAAGCTGATTTGTTTCCCTGTATCACTTTAACTATTCTCAGCTCAATGAAATCTGAAGACTTGTGCTGAACACAGCATGATCATGATCACCTCAGATCTCATTGTATTCTTCAGGATACACTGATTATTCCATGTTGTATAATTCTATTTCATTTTAGAAATAGAAAAGAGTGACATGAAACATTTAGAAGAACTGTAAGGGAGAAATGCAATTGTATTACTTTAGATACCATAGTAACAAAAGTTCAGGGTCAGAAATTGGATAGTTTCATGTTTGTTTGGCGAAGAATGCAAATCTGAATTTAATTTTAGTGCCCAGAAACTGGGTCAGTTTAAAATGTCTTTATAAATATTTTGCTTTCTCCTTTTTCTTTTGTACCAGTATGGAAGTTATTCCGGCTTCTCGTATTTTGTACATTATTCCTGACCTGGAAGGCTGCAGAATCAATCAATAAGTTTAAGGTGGAGGTAGTAAATTGAAAGGTATGTTACTTAATTTAATCTCAATTCATGGAATTATTTTTTTACTTTGCTCACTTACCTCAATAAGCACTAATAAATCCCAATTATACTAAAACACAATGCTGCTTTTTTGTTTGATTGATTATTCTTAATGTAGTGTGTGTGATTTATATATCTTTTATTATAAATTATTTTTAAATTTGGATTATTGAATTAGTTACATTTGGGTTTTTCTTTCCAAAGCATTTAATGATTTACTAGTAAATATTCCTATAGCTATGACGATTTCTTTAAAAACAGTTTGATAGAGATGTAGTCTCCTTGATAATTTGGTTTGGTTAGGAGAGTTTATGACTGAGTGAGACAAGCAACTGTGACTCACGGTTTCAGTTACTATCCTCTGGAGATTTAAGCTTGGTGGAAACACCCATAAGTTTGTGAAAGAAATTTCTTTTAGCTTCAGTTTGAGACAATTCAGCAGAAGTATTGACTGATGATGGATATGTAAAGCCGTGCTCCTGGGAAAGGGAGAGTACATATTAAAGTGAGGTGTTTAGAATAAGGAGTTAGTTATGGTCTTACCAGAAGTGTTTGGATAAAACCCTGGAGAGATTATTTGAAGCTTCCATTATATGATTTCCATTGAACTATGGCTGGTGGTATTATCACTAGCCTATTAATCCAGAGACCCAGGGAATGTTCCTGGTATCCATGGCAAATAGTGGAAATTAAAATCAATAAAAATCTGGAATTAAGGGTCAGATGATAACCATGAACCTGTTGCTGATTTTTGGAAAAACCCATTTGGTTCACCAATGTCCTTGAGGGAATGAAATCTGCTAACATCAATGAATAGTCTGTCTCTGCTCTTACCCAGTACGGTCTATATGGGACTTGAGATCCAGTCAATGTGGTTGACTCTTAACTGCCCTTCGGGTAATTAGAGATGGGCAGTAAATGCGGGCCCATCCAGCGATGCCCACAATCTATTAATGAATAAAACAGAAGGAAAGAAAATGCTGCAAACACATCTGAGCCGTGAATGAATTGCCCTGACAATGAGAGACCATTCAGAGGGCAACAACATTACACACAGATCCATGTACAGAATTGTGGGGTCCCAACCTCCTTCCCCCTAACATCACTAATCACTCTATTCACACCAATGCCAATACAAAGGCCAGGGAAAGAATCGAGATTGTTGACCACAAGAGGCAATGGTGACAGCACAATCCATTGCCCAAGTACACCTTGTTCCTCTTGATTCCACATGCTGCAACATTGACATTGATGCATGGTATATCCTGCATGGGCCTGACGTTAGACATCAAACTCACTCAGCTAAACTTGGAGCTAGACACAGACTCTCTCCGAGGAAAATGGAGGGAGCAGTCAGCTATTGGAATGATTCCTATGTTAGGCAGTGTTTGACAAGATTTATTAGAATTACTGTTATTGGGGACATTCCTTTCAGAGGTATACGCAGGAGATTCTGTGGCAATGAATGTAAATTTAGGTTGGTTTGTTGCTTTCTTGGTGCTAGGATTAAGGACATCTCTAAACATTTTAAGTATATTGTTAAAGGTGAGTTTGAGAAGCCAGTAATTATTGTACACATTGGTAGGAATGACATTTTTGGGGAAAAAGATTAAAGCAGTACAGAGTGAATTGAAGAGGTTAGGTAGAAGATTAATAGAACCTTAAAAGTAATAATTTCTGCCTTACTCCCAATACCAAACTCAAATGAAGGTGGGAGCAAAAAGTTAAAGCAGGTAAATCAATGGCTGAAGAATATTGTTCAGGGACTCAGGTTTTTGGAAAATTGGAATGTCTTTTGGGATATAAAACAATCTGTTGAAAACGGATGGGCCTAACCTAAACTGACTTATACACTTAATGGTAAGGTCCTCGGGAGTGTTGCTGAACAAAGAGACCTTGGAGTGCAGGTTCATAGCCCCCAAAAAGTGGAGTGACAGGTAGATAGGATAATGAAGAAGGCATTTGGTATGCTTTCCTTTATTAGTCAGAGTATTGAGTACAGGAGTTGGAATGTCATGTTGTGGCTGTACATGACATTGATTAGGCCACTTTTGGAATATTGCATGCAATTCTGGTCTCCTTCCTATTGGAAGGATCTTGTGAAGCTTTATAGCATTTAGAAAAGATTTACAAGGATGTTGCCAGGGTAGAGGATTTGAGCTATAGGGAGAGGTTAAATAGGCTGGGGCTATTTTCCCTGGAGCGTCAGAGGCTGAGGGGTGACCTTATAGAGGTTTATAAAATCATGAGGGGCATGGATAGGATAAGTAGACAAGGGCTTTTCCCTGGAGTGGGGGAGTCCAGAAATAGCGGGGCATTGGTTTAGGGTGAGAGGGGAAAGATATAAAAGAGACCTAAGGGGCAACTTTTTCACAAAGAGGGTGGTGAGTGTATGGAATGAGCTGCCCCAGGAAGTGGTGGAAGCTAGTACAATTGCAACATTTAAAAGGCACCTGGATGGTTATATGAGTTGGAAGGGCTTGGAGGGATATGGGCTGGGTGCTGACAGGTAGAACTAGATTGTGTTGGGATATCAAGTCGGAATGGACAAGTTGGACTGAAGGGTCTGTTTCCGTGCTATACATCTCGATGACTCTGATTCTGTGGAAAGGGACCAGTATCTTAGCAGGGAGGTTTGCTCATGCCATTAAGGGAGACTTTAAACTGACAGGGGGAGTGGAGCAATTCTAAGAGAGTCAGACTATGTAGTAAGTCTAAAGAACTAAATTGCATTTATTTCAATGCAAGCCTTCTTATAAGTAAGACTGATGGACTCAAGGCATGTTGAAAACATGGGAATGGGATGTCGTAGCTATTACAAAAAACTTGGCTGAGAGATGGACAAGACTGGTAGCTCAATGTTCTGGGATTTAGAGACTACAGGTAGGTTAGAAAAGGAGGCGGGGGGGGGAACGTGGTGGCAGGGGTGGTGTGGGTGGCGTTTTTGATTAAGGGATAAATTGGGCGGCACGGTGGCACAGTGGTTATCACTCCTGCCTCACAGCGCCTGAGACCCGGGTTCAATTCCCGACTCAGGTGACTGACTGTGTGGAGTTTGCACGTTCTCCCAGTGTCTGCGTGGGTTTCCTCCGGGTGCTCCGGTTTCCTCCCACAGTCCAAAGATGTGCGGGTCAGGTGAATTGGCCATACTAAATTGCCCATAGTGTTAGGTAAGGGGTAAATGTAGGGGTATGGGTGGTTTGCACTTCGGCGGGTTGGTATGGACTTGCTGGGCCGAAGGGCCTGTTTCCACACTGTAAGTAATCTAATCAAAAAAAAATTACTGCTGTAACTAGGGAAGGTTTTTCTGAAACATTGTCCAGTGAAAATATATGGGTAGAAATTACAAATGAGAAAGAAAAGATCACTTTGATGGGATTGTGTTATAGGCCCCCCCAATAGTAAGAGGGAAATTGTGAAAAGAATATGTAGGGAGATCTCAGATATGTTTAAGCATAATAAGGCTGTAATAATGGGGAATTTTAATTTTCCAAACATTGACTGGAGCAACCATAATGTTAAAGGTTTGCAATGTGAAGAGTTTGTCAAATGTGTTCAAGAAAGTTTTCTTGATCAATATGTTGATGGTCCATCTGGAGAAGAAGCAAAGCTCAACCTTCTTATGGGCAATAAGGCAGGGCAGGTGACTGAACTAAAAGTGGGGCAACACATGGGGTCTAGTGATCATAGTTACATTAATTTCAAAATGGTTATGAAAAAGGATAAGTTTTTCATAAAAGTTAAGGTTTTAAATTGGAGTAAGGCGAATTTTAATGGTATGAGACAAGAACTTTCAGAAGTTGATTGGACTGGACTGTTTGCAGGTAAAAGGATGCCTGACAGTGGGAGGCATTCAAGAGTGTGATGACAAGAGTTCAGAGGCATTTTGTTCCTGTTAAAGTTAAGGGTAAGGCTGGTAAGATTAAGGAACAATTGATAAATAAAGATATTGAGGTTCTGGTCAAGAATAAAAGAGAACCTAATTTTAGATATATGCAACTTGGTTCAATTGAAACTCTTAACCAATATAAAGAGTGTCGTGGGAATTCTTGACAAAAATCAGGAAGACAAAGAGGGGATACGAGATAGCATTGGCAGATAAGGTTAAGGGTAATCCAAAGAGATTCTACAAATACATTAAAAGCAAGAGGTTAACTACAGAGAGGGTTGGGTGTCTTAAAGAACAAGGGGGTTATCTCTGTGATGAATGCCAGGAATGGTAGAAATACTGAATGAATGTTTAACATCAGTTTTTACTGTTGAGGAAGAAATAGAGTCTAGAGAATACAGAGAAATAAACTTTGATGTTTTAAAAACAGTTCACATTACAGAAGAAATTTTGGGATGTCTTAGATAATATAAAAGTGGATAAGTCTCCAGGACCTGATCTAATGTGTCCTAGAATGTTGTGAGAAGAAAGAGAGGAATTTATGAGAACTCTTGAAGAAATATTTGCATAATCTATAACTACATGTGAAGTGCCTGGTGACAGGAGAGTGGCTATTCTTGCACATTTGTTTAAGAAAGTTTGTCGAGATATTGGGATATTATAAAGCTGGAGAGAGTTTAGAAGAAATTTAGGAGGATGTTGCCAGGCATGGAAGAGTTGAGTTATTAAAAAAAAGCTGAACAGGCTAGGACTTTTTCATTGGAGCGGAGGAGGTTGAGAGGTGATCTGGTAGAAGTTTATAAAATAATGAGAGACACAGGTAGAGTTAATGATAGTTATCTTTTTCTCTAAGATAGGTGATTTAAAGACTAGGAGGCACATTTTTCAGATGAGAGGAAGACATTTTAAAAAGACATAAGACATAAAAATTTTCATACAGAGAGGATGGTTCACTTGTGGAATGAACTTCCTGAGAAAGTGTGGCTGTAGGTACAATTACAATGTTTAAAATCATTTGGATAGATACATGAATTGGAATGGTTTGGTGGGATATGGGCCAGGGGCAGGCAAGTGGGACTAGTTTAGTTTGAGTATGTTCGATCTGGACTGGTTGGATGGAAAAGTCTGTTTCTGTGCTGTATGACTTGGTGAGTCTCTGCTTCCTGGGTGACACTGCTGAATGGCCTGTGTATGGTCCCTCCTGTAGGTGACACTGTCCTGTCTCCTCATGATGAGGAGGCACCTGGAATGCAAGGCCCCTGGTGCCGGGCCTTCGGTCCTGAGAAAGAAACAACCAGGGCAATGGAGTGCAGGAGTGTGCACCTCTCCTGCAGATCCTGAGGGGGTGCTTGGGCCTGGCACTCCATGTCAGTCTCCACTGTGTTCACGGAGACAATCACAGGAGTTGCTGCACTGCTGCAGCTTAGGGACAATGAAGAACATTGTGTCCTCCCTAGTTGTCTGCCTCTTCTGTTCCTCCTTGTGCACGTGGAAACTGCCTCTGATTGCTGACACCACTGCGTCCTCTCCTGTCTGGGCCTGAGCAGATTCCTGGTCCCTGACAGATCTCAGAATGCCTGAGGTCTGGGATGTTTCCTCCACGGCCAGCTGTGGAGCTGTCATAGTGAGGTGCTCACCAACTCGTGGTCCCCACACCCTGGAAGACCAACGTTTCCAGTATTTGAGCCAGTGTGGAGTGGAAGGGGCTGCCTCGTACATCCTTCCACTGACACCTCAGTTTTCTTCATTATTCATGAAAGAGGAGGGCTTGTGAAAAAGCTAGCTTTTCCCCACCAAGATAATGGGGATCTTGTTGGTACCTGCAATGCTCAAGGGAACAATAGGAGAGTTGCTGTGGATGAAGAGTGGCATTTATTCCTTTAGCAGCACATCGGTTGTCTCTGCAGCCCCACAGGAGAAGTCCCCATCTTCTCCTATGAGGGACAAGATTCCCGCCTTGTAGGGGATGAGGAGATTGACGCCAGGCATCCATCCACCTATCGGTGCCCTTTCTGCCGTAGTGTGGATTATTTTCTCCTGAAATGAGAGGAGAGGAGGAATTGAGTCAGATCAAAATGGTAGATGTTGCTGTTACTGTTTGTCCAGCTAGGAGGAATGTGGTGAGGTGTCCCGGGAGAGTGAGGACAGAGGACAAATAGGGTTTGTGGTTTGGAAAGTCAGGTGGGGAGAGTGGGGATGAGAGAAAATGAGGAAAGATGTTGAAGATAATACAGGGAGCAGAAAAGTATGGGACTTGGTGGGAGGTGGGTGTAATAGCAGAGAGTGTGATGTTTACTTGGGCACAATGGATACAGTATTTGCACTGCTGACTGTTCCTCTGGACCTTGGAGATAACACTGACCCATGTGGTGACCTCAACATTGGGTAGTGTGGCCTCCTCTGCCTCTCCCCAAGACCAACCTCCAGCTCTGTGTTGGAGAACCCTTTGAAGAAAGGCCACTTTCCCCTTTTCTGACATAGACTCAGATGTACAGCATGGAAACAGACCCTTCGGTCCAACTCGTCCATTCTGACCAGATATTGTGTATGCCTGTCATCAAACAGGGCAGCCTCACAATGCCAATATTTGTCTGGGTGCAAAGTGCCCTTTTAAAAATGGCGTCAGCAGTTGAGAATGCTGGTTTCTTTGGCAGATTGTGAGTTCCTCTGGGAGTAGTGCACGGTAACCTGGCTGAGAGGGGCACCATGGGGCAGTGTAGGTAGTTAATGAGGTGAAAAATGAGGTCTGCAGATGCTGGAGATCACAGCTGAAAATGTGTTGCTGGTTAAAGCACAGCAGGTTAGGCAGCATCTCAGGAATAGGGAATTCGACGTTTCGAGCAGAAGCCCTTTAATGAGGTGAGCTTGCTAAGGTCTCACTAGTTCTCATGGAAGGAAACTCTCTAAAAATACTGGCACTTTGCCAAAAAACTCCATATAATTTTCAGCCCCATATCAACCCCCTCAACAAGATAGAGAGTCTTTGCTGCTAAGGTTATTTTAACCACTCTTCAGATCCTTTATGCTTCCCAAGGTAAAGGGTAATTTTGACCTTGCTCAGCCAAAAGAAAAACTATAAACATTCCTGCACTTGAGAACTGACCTCAGCGATTTGCATAAGAAACATCCTGGCATTTTTCAATGATGGGAATTTCAAAACACAATACTCCATTGTTAATTTTTCAAAGTTTTGTTCACCAGAGTGATACTTTCCACCTTGGAATTTTTCACAATCATTCTCAAATATCTAGCCTTGTTTATGTGCCCAGCCAATGTGAGTTTTCAATGAGAATTCACAGTTCTCCATTTCAGCTTGGGAAGTTAGTGCTTCTTTTGGTGAGGTCATACTTTGACTAATTGCATTTACTCAATAAGGCTGCTGATGTAGAGTGGCACTTAATCCATTCTGCTTGATTTCCAATCTAATGTACTTAAAGCCCTCTGAAAGCCTAACTCAATTTGGAATTCTGCTTTCAACTGGAAATAGCCCAATCTTAATAAATCTTGCTGAAAAATATCAAACTTTCGAGACACCACTTAGGCCATATGCACATTGTTATGACACAGGATAAACCCTCCTGCTTAATTTAAAACCGACAATACAGAAGATTTAGCCCATGCAGTAATCTGTAAAAATTCGAGTGGCCAAGAACTATTTAAGGTAAAAATTAACAGCTTTATTTCTTAAAGTATAACAGAGAATAATTAACAACTATTTACAATTCCTTCCTCTAGTTATCTTTTACTTTCCCTTTTATAATACTAGTCCAATAAAACTCCCAATTGCAATTTACAAAAACAAAACTTCTGATCTCAAAACCAGCAGCTTTCAGTTTTCTCTGAATTCCTGTCTTCTTCTTCTTGGGAAGTCTGCTTCACAGGTTACTGATCAATTAGGGTATCTTTTAAGAACAGCTATTTTTTGGCAAGTGTGCAGATATCTTGACTTGGCAGTTCTCCTCCCAACTGTTCAATTTTCCTCTGTCTTAGACCCCCCAAAGCATTGGATTGTGTTATTGGCTTTTAAGATTGTCCATATTATCAATTCAAACTTGATTGGAATTTGGTATTTTTCAGGGTATAATTTAAACAGATTGGCCTAATTCAAATCAGTTTTGTCATTTTCCGGCAACCAGCTACTCCAGTAGCTGGAGCACATGTTACATTGTGTCTTATTGAGAACACTTGATGCTGTCACTGCTAGCTTTTACTCTCTTAAAGGTATAGTACACTCACATCTTCATAACAACATTTAATAACTTCCAGAGCGTCCCCAGTTTGGAGGGTGAAGAAACATTTCTCTTTTGAGCTGACGTCGCAGTAGAAAAGCAGCTTTAACGTCAATTGATCTGCACTCCCAAGTATTTGTTGCTAACAATGTCATGAAAATCTTCAAAATTGCTATTCCTGCTATTAGAGTTTCTGCACATATCTTGGTGATAAATCTTTTCTTCAAAACAGCATGCCATAAATTCTTTACCTTTATAAGTCCCAGCAGGTGACCCTCTTCTGGGCACCTCCATCTCTGTGACAAGTCCAGCTATCCCCAATCAGGCATCTATTTATACACACCTAATCCTTTCCAGCTTTGTCATGCTTGCTGTTTAGCAGCTTTATTAACTTGTCATCTGATTTGTTCATTAAGGCTCCACAATTAAATGGGCTTCTGCTTCTGGTGGCATTCCTGGTCCATACAAAGTGCTTCACCTTGTTAACCCACATCCTCTATCTTGTTTCCTTCCTTTTTCTGGACTATAACTGTTCAAACTGCCTCCTCTGTTAAAAGAATTCCTTTCAAAGGTTTGTTCCTGGATCCACTGTCAGAGGTCACACTGCATTTTCTTTTTTCGCTCTAACCCCTGGCCTTTATCCTGTACATTCAGCCAGTTGTTATATTTTCCAGTAATCTTCCCTGCTCCCCTTATCATATTTTTTGATTGGCAGGTCTCTTCTGGTAAATATTTGACTTTAGTGCTCTCTTTTGGTAGTCATCTTTTGGGACAGATGGCATTTGATTATTAGAATGGATCTGTCCTTCATTAAACAATGGCCAGTTACAACTGGTGGCACGGTGGCACAGTGGTTAGCACTGCTGCCTCACAGTGCCAGAGACCTGGGTTCAATTCCCACCTCAGGCAACACTCTGTGTGGAGTTTGCACATCGGCAGGTCAGTGTGGACTTGTTGAGCTGAAGGGTCTGTTTCCACACAGTAAGTAATCTAATCTAATCTAAGTAAACAGTCAGATCCTTATGGTTGTGTACATATGAAGAAATATCTGGTTCCTTGGCTATTTTCTATCATTCCTTTAGAATCTGCAAATTTGAAATCCACACCATTCTTGATCTGTGTATCTGAACTATCTTTCTGCCTTTACCAATACACTTTCCTGGGCCTCACTATTCATTAAGCCCAAATCTTTAAAATCATAAATGCTGATTTAAATTGGTATCCAATGGCCTTATGTTATGTCATAAAGCTTGCTGAATTCTTTCTGAGACTTCAGCTTTAGTGAAAGCCTATCTGCTGCATGCAATGCATTCAAATATTCAGGAAGAGTAGAGCTAATTGTAGACCTTTCTCAAATTGTGGTCTGTTCACTTATTAGTGAAGGAACTTTAAGATCTACACCAAAAACTAACTGGCGTGGATGTTCTCTTCCAAATATCTGAGGCAAGTTCTTGGCATGTACAGCCCACTCTAGTGCAGCCAATAATTTACAGTTGGGAGTTGATCATCCAAGGTTTTGCAAGTGGTTCATTTCACACACCCCGCTATAAGGGCTTTCTGTTCCCCAATTACTATCTATTATATTTGTATTTGCGTACATATCTCTAAATTCATTGTCCGTATTTTTATTCATTCACACATAGGACATGGGCATCATTGGTTGAGCCAGCATTTACTGCTCAGTTGCCCTTGAGATGGTGAGCTGCCTTCTTGAACCTTTGCATCCATTTGCTGTCGATACGTACAATGCCAATAGGGTGGGAATTCCACGATTTTGACCCAGTAACACTGAAGGGGAACAGTGATATATTTCCAAGTCAGGATGGTGAGTGATGCAGGTGGTGGTGTTCCCATGTGTGTGCTGCCCTTAATCTTACTGATAGTGATGGTTGTGAGTTTGGTAGATGCTGTCTCATGAGTCTTGGTGAATCTCTGCAGCACATCATCTTGTAGATAGTATATTGCTATCACTGAGTGTCAGTGGTGTAGTGAGCAGATGTTTGTGGATCTGGTGCCAATCAAATGGCTGCTATTTTCTGGATGGTGTCCAGCTTCTTGAATGTTATTGGAGCTACACGCATCCAGGCAAGTGGGGAGTATTCCATCAGACTCCTGACTTGAGCTTGTGGATGATGGACAGACTTTAAGGAGTCAGGAGGTGTATTATTGCTGTAAGATACCCAGCCTCTGGGTATTTGCTGAAAAAGATAATGTAATTGTAGATGTTGTATCAAGCTCATAATTATGCTGAAATAATTAAAAGATTTTGAGAGAAGTTGACAAGTAATTTATAAGCTGAAAATGTGTTGCTGGAAAAGCGCAGCAGGTCAGGAAGCATCCAAAGAGCAGGAGAATCAATGTTTTGGGCATGAGCCCTTCTTCAGGAATGCCCGAAAAGTCAATTCTCCTGCTCTTTGGATGCTGCCTGACCTGCTGTGCTTTTCCAGCAACACATTTTCAGCTCTGATCTCCAGCATCTGCAGTCCTCACTTTCTCCTCAAAGTAAGTCCTTGTAAAGAATGAATTAAGGTAAATGAATGTAACTTTCTTGTGTTTTATTGTATATATTTCACATTTACTTTGTGATGAAACTCAATAAGAAATGGTTTTTTGAGTCCTTCAATGTTGAAGTGATATAAGGACTACACATATTTTTCTTGGAGGGATAAACTGGAAAAATGGAAATTTGGTATCACTGTTTTTCAGAGAATGTGTGTGGAGATGTTGGACTGGGGTGGACAAAGTCAAAAGTCACACTACACGAGGTTATAGTCCAGATTTATTTGGAATTACAAGCTTTGGGCGTGCTGCTCTTTCGTCAGTGCAAGTGGCATTTTCCCTGATGAAGGAGCAGTGTTCCAAAAGCTTGTGATTTCAAATAAGTCTGTTGGACTATAACCTGGTGTTGTGACTTCTGAGAATGTATTAGATGTTTTTCAACTCGAAGGCGAAGTGGAACTCTGTGGTGTTCCCTTATTGGTTACAAAGGGTCAGGTAACCTTTTGAAAAGCTGGTTATGATTCTTTTTGAGACAAACTGCTGCCAGGTGTCTTTTGCAGTTAAGTTGCAGTTTGTCACAGAGCTGAGAGGGCAGTTGCACTGCGATGTCCACACTGCTTGCAACTAAAGTTTGGTTCCTCTCTCTGAAAGGAACAGAAACAGCCCTCAAAGATTCTGAAAAGAGCTTCCAACTTAAGCAAAAACCTAGATCCAACTGAATGGCCGCCAAATTGAGGATTAGAGTCCCTGCTGAATTAGAATTCGAATCCCTACTGTGTGGAAACAGGCCCTTCGACTCAACAAGTCCACACCACCCCCTGAGAGTAAACAACCCAGACCCATTCCCCTACATTAACTCCTGACTCATGCACCTAACCTACACGTCCTTGGACATTGTGGGCAATTTAGCACGGCCGATTCATCTAACCTGCATATCTTTGGACTGTGCAGGATCTTCTGCAGTCTATGATGGCATGGATAGGGTGAAAGCCAAAGTCTTTTTCTTGGGTGGGAAGTCCAAAACCAGAGACCATAGGTTTAAGATGAGAGGGGAAAGATATAAAAGGGACCTAAGGGATAACCTTTTCACGCAGAGGGTGGTATGTGTCTGGAATGAGCTGCCAGAGGAAGTGGTGGAGGCTAGTACAATTACAACATTTAAAAGGCATCTGGATGGCTATATGAATAGGAAGGGTTTGGAGAGATATGGGCCAAGTGCTGGCAAATAGGACTGGGTCAGATTGGGATGTCTGGTCAGTACAGATGAGTTGGATTGAAGGGTCTGTTTCTGTGCTGTATGACTGTCTGACTCTATATCCCAATGATACGATATCATCACCAAAAGCCAAAAGCTGTGAGAAAGTCACTTCATGTAGTCCTTCTGGTTTGGAATTTGAATGTACAGAATTTGGTTGGGAGATGCAATCGTAAGGCGTAACTCGGCAAATAAATGTTCTTAAAAGTGTGCAAAGATTGACTCCAATTCTATCCTTCATCAGTTGGCTTTCTGGCATTTGATTCTGCCTGAACATAATCCAAGAATATTTGTTATTATTCAGGAAATATATCTATCACTGACTAGTAATGACACCTGACCACACAAATGATGTGCAGAAATCCTTCAATGCTGACTCAAAGCCAGATATTTTGACAGCTTGATGTACAACCCGAAATGAAACAACTTTGAAGTTGGTAGCATGAACAATGTTTCTATCCAACAAGCTGGGAAGAATTTGTCATTTAGTTGTAGTCAGAGAGTCATAGACGTTATCGGAGCGTAAGAGTAAAAGACCCTTTGGCCCATCAACTCTCAAAGAAAGCAAATAGTCAAAAGTCCAAACTCAAAGGGTGAATAAAGAGAACACTTCTCACAGTCCAATCGACTTTCTGTCATCAAACTCATTATGCTAACAGCCGTATACAGTGATCATTTGGAGTCAATCTTTACACACTTTAAATCAGACCTCAGTCAATTAGAAGTAATGGTTCATTTTCTGAATTTAAGAGGAAGTTAAAGATAGTAATTTCTGGAAATGTTTCAGGTTCCCTGAAATTACATTACAGAACAAGATCTGTGCAGCTTTTCCTGCTGTAAGCTTTCTTGTTTTTCAGGAGAGAGATCTCCCTTTTTTCAGGTGTATCCTGAAAACTGCAACTTTAGTTCAGAGGGTGTTGCTAGCCTACTTTCAGCATATCATTTGACATGGTCACATGGAAAATTAGAAAATTAAATGTAAAGGAGAAAGTAGGGCTGTGGGTTAGTGATAGGGCAGATTGTTACCAGAAAATTAAAGGAAGGGCTGGAATATGTGAATGTCATATTGCACCAAGGAATCATAAAACTGTAGGGAAATCCAAGAATTGAACAATCTTAAAGACTTTGTATTTTAATTTGCAAAGAATTCAGAATAAGATAGATGAACTAATGATGCAAATTCGGTAAATGAATATGATCCCATAGCCATAATGGAAACATGGTTACAAGGAGATCAAAACTCAGAGCTTAACAGTCAGGGATATTTGACTTTTCAGAGAGAAGGAATGGAAGAGATGTAAGAGATGAAATAAAGACGGTAGTGAGAAATGATCTAGGCTTACATGTTTCTACACTATGTAGGTGGAGGTAAAAAAATAGCAAAGGAATGAAGACATTGGTAAGGGTAATGTACAGACTACCAAACAGTAACCACCCTGTAGGGAAGGCTGTAAATCAACAAATAATAGGAGTATGCAAAATTAATAGTGCAATAATTGATGAGGCTAATCAAATATTGATGAGGCTAATCAAATTAGAATGGATAGCTGAGACAATGAATTCATTAGGGATAGTTTCTGAGAGCATTTGTCATGGAGCCAACCAGGGAGCAGACTGTCTTGGAGCTGGTAATGAGTAATGAGGCAGGCTTAGTATATGACCTTTGAGTAAAAAGATCCCCTAGAAAGTAGTGACCACAACATGATAAAATTTAATATACTGTTTGAGAATGGGAAACTTGGGCTAGAAACAACTGTGTTTAACTTAACTAAAAGGCATTGCAATGAAATGATGATAGAATTAGCTCAAATGAATTGGGCAGATAGGTCAGCAGGAATGACCGTAAGCAGGCAGTGGCAGACATTTAAGGAGATAATTCATGACTCTCATCAAAAATATATCAAAAGGGAATATTACATGAGTAATATCCCAACAATTAAAGAGAGTCAGGGGGCTGAGTTGACTATGGTTGCCGTTACAAAAGAGAAAGTGCTAGAAAAGCTAAAAGGTCTTAAAATTGATAAATCTCCTGGCCCCGATGGGATACAGCCTAGAATTCTGAGAGAGGTGGCTGAGGAAATAGCAGAGGCATTGGTTGAGATCTTTCAAGGAGTCAGGGAAAGTCCCGGATGATTGGAAGATTGCTGTTGTAACCCCCTTGATCAAGAAAGGATCAAGACAAAGATGGAAAATTGTAGGCCAATTAGCCTAACCTCGGTTGTTGGTAAAATTCTAGAATCCATCATTAAGGATGAGGTTTCTAAATTCTTGGAAGAGCAGAGTCTGATTAGAACGAGTCAACATGGATTTAGTAAGGGGAGGTCATGCCTGACAAACCTGTTGGAATTCTTTGAAGAGGTGACAAGTAGGTTAGACCAGGGAAGCCCAGTGGATGTGGTCTATCTAGACTTCCAAAAGGCCTTTGGTAAGGTGCCACACGGGAGGCTGCTGAGCAGAGGGAGGGCCCATGGTGTTCGAGGTGAGCTACTGGGATGGATTGAGGATTGGCTGTCTGACAGAAGGCAGAGAGTTAGGATAAAAGGTTATTTTTCGGAATGGCAGCCGGTGACAAGCGGTGTCCCACAGGGTTCAGTGTTGGGGCCACAGCTGTTCACATTATATATTAATGATCTGGATGAAGGGACTGGGGACATTCTAGCGAAGTTTGCCGATGATACAAAGTTAGGTGGACAGGCAGTACTGAGGAAGTGGGGAGGCTGCAGAAGGATCTAGAAGTTTGGGAGAGTGGTCCAGGAAATGGCTGATGGAATTCAACGTGAGCAAATGTGAGATCTTGCACTTTGGCAAAAAGAATAAAAGCATAGACTACTTTCTAAATGGTGAGAAAATTCATAAAGCCAAAGTACAAAGGGATCTGGGAGTGCTAGTTGAGGGTTTTCTAAAGGTAAACATGCAGGTTGAGTCCGTGATTAAGAAAATGAATGCAATGTTGACACTTATCTCAAGAGGGTTGGAATATAAAAGCACCATTGTGCTACTGAGACTTCATAAAGCTCTGGTTAGGCCCCATTTGGAGAATGTGTCCAGTTTTGGTCCCCACACCTCAGGAAGGACATACTGGCACTGGAATGTGTCCAGCTGAGATTCACACGGATGATCCCTGGATTGGTAGGTCTAACATACGAGGAACGGCTGAGGATCCTGGGATTGTATTCATTGGAGTTTAGAAGATTAAGGGGAGACTTAATATAAACTTACAAGATAATACATGGCTTGGAAAGGGTGGACGCTAGGAAATTTTTTCCGGTAGGCGAAAATTAGACACAGCCTTAAAATTAGAGGGGGTCAATTCAGAACAGAAATGCGGAGACATTTCTTCAGCCAGAGAGTGGTAGGCCTATGGAATTCATTGCCGCAGAGTGCAGTGGAGGCCGGGACACTAAATGTCTTCAAGGCAGAGATTGATAAATTCTTGATGTCACGAGGAATTAAGGGCTACGGGGAGAATGTGGGTAAGTGGAGTTGAAATGCCCATCAGCCATGATTGAATGGCGGAGTGGACTCGGGCCAAATGGCCTTACTTCCACTCCTATGTCTTATGGTCTTATGGAAGGTTTTAAAAGAGGGATACATCAACCATAGCTAACTAAGGAGATTAAAGAGAGTTTCCAGTTGAAAGTAAAAGAATATGAGAAGGCAAAAGTTAGAGATAGCACCGAAAACCGGGATAAATTCAGAATTCAGAAAAGGAGGTTGAAAAATATAATAAAAACACAGAAAATAAACGATGAGGGCAAACTAATAAGGAATACAAAAACTGATGATAAAAGCTTCTTAAAATATATAAAAAGGAAGAAAATTCAAAGTGAATATAAACACCTTAGAAAGTGCATTTTGGGAGATGGTTAGAGGGAACAAAAAATTGGCAGAGGAGGATATTTTGCATCACTCGTTACTGTGGAAGGTACTACAAACATCTCATTAGTACAAGGATATCATTTCATTGAAGGCAGTTCAGACAAGGCATTTCACTCCATTGATCCCTGGAATGGAGGGATCGTCTTATAAACAAAGGCTACACAGGTTGGGACTCTACTCATTGGAGTTTGAAGAATTAGAGGTGATTGCTTTGAAACATATCAATTCTTAAGGGACTTGAAAGAGGAAATGTTGAGAGGATGATGTGTCTCTTAGGAGAATCTAGGACTAGATGGCATCCTGTCAGAAAATAGAGATGCCAATTTAAGACTGAGATGAGAAAGGATTTCTTTTATCAAAGGATTGTGAGTTTTGGAACTCCTTGCCACAGACAGTTGTGGGGACAGTGTCCTTTGTATATTTTAGATTGAGTGACATCAAGGTTGTATTTGACTGGGTGTGACATCATATGTTTAGAATCATACCTGATGCAGAGGAAAAGTGATTGTTGGAGGTCAGCCATCTCAGCTCCAGGATATCTCTGCAGGACTTCGTCAGGCTCTTAGGCTCAACCATCTTCAGCTGCTTCACCAATGATCTTCCCTCCATCATAAGGTCAGAGTGGGGAGTTTGCTATCAGTTGCACAATGCTCAGCACCATTCGCAACTCCTCAGTGGGCGGCATGGTGGTACAGTGGTTAGCACTGCTGCCTCACAGCGCCTGAGACCCGGGTTCAATTCCCGACTCAGGCACGTTCTCCCCGTGTCTGCGTGGGTTTACTCCGGGTGCTCCGGTTTCCTCCCACAGTCCAAAGATGTGCGGGTCAGGTAAATTGGCCATGCTAAATTGCCCGTAGTGTTAGGTAAGGGGTAAGTGTAGGGGTATGGGTGGGTTGCGCTTCGGCGGGTCGGTGTGGACTTGTTGGGCCGAAGGGCTTGTTTCCACACTGTAAGTAATCTAATCAGTCCGTGTCCGAATGCAACAAGATCTGGATAATATCCAGGCTTGGGCAGACAAGTGGCAAGTAACATTTGTACCACACAAATGCCAGGCTGTGACCACCAGCACGAGACAATCCAACTACCACATTCAATGGTGTTAACATTACTGAATCCCCCATTATCAATATCCTGGGAGTTGTCATTGATCAGAAACTTAATTGAACTCACCACATAAATGTAGTGACAATAAGAGCAGGTCAGAGGCTAGGAATACTGCAGCAGGTAACTCACCTCCTGACTCCCGAAAGCCTGTCCACCATCTCCAAGGCACAAGTCAGGAGTGTGATAGAATACTCCCAACTTGCCTGGATGAATGCAGCCCCAACAACACTCAAGAAGCTTGATGCCATCCAGGATAAAACAGCCTTTGGCACTGCATTCACAAGCATTCACTCCCTCCATCACCAATGCTCAGTAGCAGCAGTGTGTACTGTCTACAAGATACATTGCAGAAATTCACCAAAGACCCTCTGACAGCACCTTCCCAAACCCATGACCACTTCCATCTAGAAGGACAAGCACCTTGCCCTTAAATTCATTTGGTCTACCTAAAACACCTTTCTCCCCTTTCTTGACCTCTCCATTTCCATCTCCGGTGATAGTCGCCAGATGGATGTCTACCATAAATGCACAGACTCCGATAACTACCTGGACTACACCTCCTCCCACCCAGTATCCTGCAAGAACTCCAAATTCAATAAAGCCATGGTCCCCCTTGTCCTTAATGACCACCCCACCAGTCTCTGCATCCAACGTATCATCCTTAAGCACTTATGCCAACTTCAACTAGACCCCACCACCAAAAATATCTTCCCTTCCCCACACCTCTCTGCATTCTGCAAGGACCATTCCCTTTGCTAGCCTTTAGTTCACGCCACTCGCCCCACCAACCCCGCGAACCCCACAGGTACCTCCTGGTGCAACCGGAAAAAATGCAAAACCTGTCTGTACACTACCCCCCTCACCTCAATACAGGGCCCCAAACAGTCCTTCCAGGTGAGACAGAGGTTCATCTGCCTTTCCTCCAATCTAGTTTACTATATTAGGTGCTTCCAATGTGGTCTTCACTAAATCAGTGAGACCAAACATAAACTCAGGGAACATTTCGCTGAATATTTCAGCAGGCCCGCAGGGGCTCATTTGACCTCTCAGCCACCATCCATTTTAATTCACCTTCCCATTCCCTTTCCGATATGACCATCCTTGACCTCCTCCATTGCCGCAGTGAATCAAACCACAAATTGGAGGAACAACACCACATCTTCCACCTGGGCAGATTACAGCTCGGAAGATTCAACATTGAGTTCTCCAATTTCAAACAACCTCTTTCCATCTCCCTACTCCCTTTCCAGCCCCTCCCTCCCCTTCCATTTCTCTGACCCTTCCTTCCAGCCACCAACCAGACTCATTCCTCCCATTGACCAACCAGTCATACCCTCCACCTGTGTTCACCTATCCCTACCTCACCACCCTACCCCTCTCCCCACCCTATACCCTCCCTCCCCGCCTTTAGCTGCAGCTCCCTTACACCCAAACTCAGTCCTGAAGAAGGGTTACACCAGAAACGTTTTCTTCTCCACCTCCTGATGCTGCCTGGCATGCTGTGTTTTTCCAGACGCCTGCTTGTCTACAGAAAAACAAGGGTGGTAGATATATGGGAACACTACCATCTCCAAGTTCTCCTCCAAGTTACTCAACAGCCTGACTTGGAAATATATCGCTGTTCCTTCACTGTCGCTGGGTCAGAATCCTGGAATTCCCTCCCGAATGGCATTGTGGGTCAACTCACAGGACTGCAGCAGTTCAAGAGACAGCTCGCCCCACCTTCTCAAGGGCAACTAGGGATGGACAATAAATGCTGGCCCAGCCAGCGACACCCACATCCCACTAAAAATGAATAAGTTAAAAAAAACTTCTTGGTCAGTAAGGGAATGAAGAGTAATGGCGAAATGGTGAGAAATGAATGTGAGGAATATTGGATCGGCCACCATCTAAAGCAGGGTCAAGGAGCCAAATGGCCTACATCTGTTCCTATTTTGTATGGTCTTATGATCTTCAAGGCCCCATCTCTTCTAATCCAAGTTTTTTAAACAACTGAAGTCGTAAAACTCATGTTTTCTCTCTCCCAAAAGCTTTGCTTGTGTGCTTTCCTCAAAGTCTTCTGACATTTTTGTGAACAGTGAGTGAACAACAGTGCACTTTGACGTTTTTGATTTTTAAGTTCCAACAAATCACATGACAATTCCTCTTCAACCAGAAATTGTTCAATTACTTCCATCTTTTCCAGCTTCCTTTGTAGTTATTATTAATGACAATATATTCCCAACAGCATAAATACAAAACATATTTACAAAAGACAAACAAAGGCCTCACATTACAGAATGACAGAAATGCACAAAAAAAATCAGAAAAGCCTTACAGCTTGAAAGACTTGTACAGCACCACAAATACAGAAACTATCAAAATGCCTTACACACTGGAAAGCTGTTGAAGTGAGATGTTATGTGGTACACTCAATTTGTTAGAAGTGAAGGCAGTTGTTGACTTCCAAAGCTTTCTTACTGACACAACTTTGTTTATGATCACGCCAAGTTCATGATTATTCCAAATTGAAGGTATCTAGGTAACAACTATATTGTTGATTTGGCGAATTTGTTTTTGGTTCTGATTTTCTCATGTAAGATATTGTTGAGGTTGACTCACGAAACAGTTTTGAAATCTTTACTCAAAGATGTCGAAAGGAATTCATTAAAATAGTAACTAGGAGCATTGAAAATTGAATAATCCGTGACACAATTCCATATGGTGCCATTGTCCTGTATCCTTTAATATATTTGGGTAACAAAAGTCTGTCAAGCTCAGACTTAAGTCTGTGAATTGACGTAGTTGCTATTTGTGAGACAAGTGTCTTTTGCAATGTGCAAGTGTTTCCTACTTTCAATCCTGCCATTTGTAGACAATTCTTTTTTGTTCTAGCCCTAGCACACCGAAGAGTGGAAATAGCTCTTCTCTATCCAACCTATCTGTTTCCTTAAGATCTTAAAAATTTGCATCAAATTACTCCCTACATCTCTAAATTCTAGGGAATGTAATTTAAACCTTGGATTCCAGTTACCATCCTGGTAAATCAATGCTGCATTCTCCAAGGCTAATGTATCCTTCCTGAGACCTGGTGACCAATAACTGCTTACATTTCTCACTGTATTGACCAGAATAATATTATGACAAAGCTTGGAAAATCATTGGCATGATGCATTGTTTTGAGGCTGCTATTGAGCACAGAGAACTGAAACCATTTATCCACTCAACATTTTGCTTCTTATCAAAATTGTTAAAAGGAGTTTCCACATATCTGAGTTTAATCATATTCCTATCCTAATGTTTCATCTTCTTTGCACAAAAATTAATGCGTTAACCCCAAATATTATTTCCAAGACAGTTGATTGTGAAAACAATAATGAGATTTTAATAGTACTTTTAATGCAACTGTATTATAATTGTATGGTGTTTTAATGCCAATCAAAGTTTAATAGCCTTAATATTACATTGCAGTTATAAGTAGCTGATGTGAGGTGACAGAAAGTCTTTATGAGGTTGTACGAGAAGTCCTGATTGCTGTGATCGATGTAAAATGTAATAAACATTGCAATAATGCTGCCACTTTTAGCTGATGGTGAATAAAGTTATTACGAGTTGGATTATCAAAGCTGGCTAGGTTTTGATAAGTGCGTTCCACTACTCATTTTTCAGTCTTTCCTCAGGAGGCCATTAAGAATATGGATATAATTCTTGCCAACACCACTTTGAATACAGATAAATTAGAACAAAATTATTTATTAATTCACAATGAAAGCAGCCAAAAACCATTCTGCCCAAATTTGTCAGCAAAATGTGATGTCTTCAGACTCTTGGACCATGAGCTGTTTTGACATGTTGTATGTATCTTATGCTAATGGTCATCATTAAAATTGCTGGTAGGATCATAACAATATTGAAGAGAACCATTCATCCCATTTTGGCTATGCTGGTGTCAGCCCTACCACGGGTTTTAATTGTGCTTTTCTGCTTTTCAAAAATACAAAGTACGTTCACAAAGCCTCTTGTATTTTAAATAATATTATGCATCTTTTTTGCAAGAGATGCACTAAAGTGAGCAGAGGGGGTGTGAATGTTAGTACTGGCACTCTTTCATGAGGATCACTTACCTGTTTGAAGTATGGATCCAACTGCCTGGTTAGATTTAACAAAATGAGCACCATTGGTCATTTCTGCATGCCTGTTATGGAGGACCTTGGGTAGAGTTTGAAAGCAGGGTTGCAAGATAGAGGCTTGACTTGATATAGGCAGTACCTAAGATGTTTCAATGAAGGTGGGGAACAGTTGTCTGGGTTATCATAGTAAAATTAGAATTAGTCAGCAGCCAGATGTTCCTATTGCTGGATGCTGTTTTTCATCAGGACAGTTTTCCTTTGAGTTCCCTGTCTGTGGGCAGGACTTTTGTTCACAATGCAAGTGAGCACAAACCAATTGATGTGATCTAAAGACCATTTAAGGCCTGTTAGCAGCAGACTGGAATTATCAAACGGTTTCCTCCTAGTGGCAGACTGGGCTCCAGCTTTCCAACAAACTTGTGGACTTCCTGTTGCATCTTTTTATATTTCTTTATTTTGGATGATGGACCAAAATGAGGCAAGGATTTCTCTAAACCACAGACTGTGGAGGGAATTGTGCTCCTTCGAAAGCAACAATTGTGAGTTGTGTTTACACCGTTGCTTTGTTCAAGCAGTACAGATATCTAACACAGCACAGCACCAGAGGGGATGGTGGGGGAGTGTGTTCACATGTGTATAAATTGGTTTGTGCAATTTGGACCAATTTTAAAAACCAGGAGCCATTAACATGGCAACAACTGTCTAATTGGCTCCTTGGCAGTGGACAGAGTGCGTGTCGACAGTAAGCAGAAGGCTTCCAGACTGCAAGAGAGAGCATATCTCTCTGCAGTGAAGAAACCAAGCACTGAAAGACAGCTAGTCCCTCCCACCCATTTGCTGTAAGCTTTTGCCTCTACCAAGTGGATGAGGAACTGAACAATTAACGTTACAATAACCATGTCTCTTCAGCAAAGAACTGCAAGTATCTGCAAGTAAGGGACTGGAGAACAGAAGGACTTGCAAAAAGTGAGTGGGACATCTTTTCAAATTCTGTGGACTAATGCTGTGTTCCTTAATGCTTTTTCATCCACCCATATGATCCATGTTTATTGGTATCAGTTTATATGTGTATGCAGGGGTTTATGAAGGGTTACAGTTCTAGCTAGTAGCTAGTTTCAGCAAATGTGTGACATATCATCAGCTTTGTTTGACTGTGGTTAGAGTTGATATCTTCCTAATAAATAGTCAATCTTTTTAAAGTTCAGAAACCTGGTTAGTGTTTACTGTTAACTTGGGTCCATTAGACAAGTAAACAACTGAACATTGAGAAGTTTGATTAAAACTTCAACTTTTAGTGTGCAACTGACTGTAATGTCAGGGCAATTTCTCAAGTGGGCCATGACAAGAGATTGGAGGTTCTTTTGGGATTGTTTTGAAACAGAGGCAGTGAGGACTTGGGATGTATTCTTAGTATGTGATAAAACAGAGTTACTGTACTGGCATCTATCTGACGATGTGGAAAATTGCCCAAGTATGTCCTATGCACAGAAAGCAGGACAAATCCAACCGAGTTGACAGATGACACTAAGGTTGATAGAGTAACAGGGGACTGTCAGAGAACACAGCAGAATATAGATAACTTGGAGAGTTGGGCCGATAAATGGCGGATGGAGTTCAATCCAGGCAAATACGAGGTGATGCATTTTAAAAGATCTAATTCAAGAGTGAACTATACAGTAAATGGAAAAGTCCTGGGCAAAATTGATGTACAGAGGGATCCAGGCGTTCAGGTCCAGTATTCCCTGAAGGTGGCAACATTGGTCAATAGAATGGTCAAGAAGGCATATGGCTTGCTTTCCTTCATCGGATAGAGTATTGAGTACAAGAGTTGGCAGGTCATGTTACAGTTGTTTAAGACTTTGGTTTGGCCATATTTGGAATATTGCATGCAGTTCTGGTCACCACATTACCAAAAGGATGTAGATGCTTTGGAGAGTGTGCAGAGTAGGTTCAATAGGATGTTGCTGGCATGGAGTGTGCTAGCTACGAAGAGAGGTTGAGTCGATTAGGGTTATTTTCATTAAAAAGACGGAGGTTGAGGGTGGTCCGGACTGAGGTCTACAAAATCATGAAGGGGTATAGACAGGATGGAAAGCAAGAAGCTTTTTCCCAGAGTGGGGACTGAATTACTAGTAATCACAATTTCAAAGTGAGAGAGGAAAAGTTCAAGGGAGCTATGTGTGGAAATTTCTTTATGTAGAGGGTAGTGGACACATGGAGTGCACTGTCAGCGGAGGTGGTAGAGGCGGGTACGATAGCATCATTTAAGATGTATCTAAACATCTAAGCAGGGAGCAAAGAGATACTGATCCTTAGAAAATAGGTGACAGGTTTAGACAGAGGATCTGGATCAGAGCAGGCTTGGAGGACTGAAGGGCCTGTTCCTGCACTGTAATTTTCTTTTTTTCTCCTTTTCCTTTGAGTCAAATACCATCCCATCAGTCTACTCTCCATCATCAGTAAAGTGATGGAAGGTGTCATCCACAGTGATATCAAGCAGCACCTACTCAGCAATAACCTGCTCAGTTTGGGTTCTGCGAGGGCTACTCGGTTTCTGACCTCTTTACAGCCTTGGTTCAAACGTGGACAAAAGAGCTGAATTCCAGAGGTGAGGTGAGAGTGACAGTTTTTGACATCAAGACTGCATTTGACCGAGTGTAGCATCAAGGAGCCCCAGCTGACTGGCATCAATGGGCCTCAGGAGGCAAACTCTTTGTTGGTTGGAATTGATTGATCACTGACTGCACAATGTATAGCATCATGCACAACTCCTCAGATACTGAAGCAGTCCATATTCAAATGCAACAAGATCTGGACAATATCCAGGCATGTGCTGAAAAGCGGTGAGTAACATTTGCACCACATAAATGCCATGCAATGAGCATCTCCAATAAGAGACAACCATTGCCCTTGACATCCAATGTCATTATGATCACTGAATCCTCCACAATCAACATCCTGGAGGTTACCATTGACCAGAAACAGAACTGGACTAGCCACATAACATAAGTTTCCTGAAGAAGGAAACGTTGCCCGAAACATTGATTTTCCTGCTCTTCACCTGCTGTGCTTTTCTAGCACCACTCTGATCTAAACTCTGATTTCCAGCATCTGTAGTCCTCACGTTTGCCTACATAAGTACAATGGTTACAAGAGTTCATAGAATCCTTACAGTGTGGAAGCAAGCCATTTCGTCCATCGAGTCCACACCAACCCTCTGCCCAGAAGCTAGAAATTCTGCAGTGAGCACTCCATCCTGAACCGCTATAAAGTGTCCACTATATACAAGGCACAAGTCCAGAGTGTGATGGAATACTCCTCACTTGCCTGGATGAATGCAAGTCCAACAACTCTCATCGAGCTTGAAACCATCAGGACAAAACAGTCCACTCGATTGGCATCAAGTCCACAAGAATCCATTCCCTCCACAATGATGCTCAGTGGTAGCAGTGTGTATTATCTACACGATGAACTGCAGAATTCACCAATGATCCTCGGACAGCACCTTCACAAACCCATGACCACTTCCATCTAGGAGAACAAGGACAGCAACTGCATGGGAACACCACCACTTCTAACCCACTCTTCAGCTTGATTTGAAAATACGTCTCAGCGTTGTTAGATCAAAATTCTGGAATGCCCTCCCTAACAGCACTGTGGATCAACCTACAGCACGTGGACTGCAGCAGTCCATCACCACCTTCTCCAGGACAATAAATGTTAACCCAGCCAGCAACAGTCACATTCCACAAGAAGAAGCACCAAGTTCTGTGTATGAAATAGCAGTCAAAACTGCTAGAGAATTCCTGCAGGTGGCAGAGTTAATCCTGATGAATGTGAAATACAAAAGTTACGTTAATTGAATTATCAAGTAATGTAGGAGTGGAAATGCGTGCTCACTTGAAGACAGAGGCATGTAAAAGGGCTGGTACAGACTTCGCATTTAACAGAAATATAAGGGACACCATGTACTCTGGATAGTCAAATTCAAATTTGGATTCAAATAAAATTGAGTTACAGTGAAAGCATCTTGAGCATAAAGAGAGAATGAAAACATTACTGACAGACTGAGAAATTGGAAGACATGAGGAAATGACACAACTGGAATCAGAATTACAAGAGGAAAGATGAGGAGTGAGAACATAAATTTAAACTTAAAATGCAAGAGTTTAAAGAAAAGCCACAAATGCTAATGTAGGAGCTGATAAGTAAGAAAATGGTTACTTTTGTACACATCCCACTAACATTTGTGGAAAAGGATATGGTGCATTTACCCTGTGCAGAGGAACACTGAACATTGCCCATACAGCTCAACAGAGAGGCTGAATAAGCTGGAGCTGGTTTCATAGAACATAGAATGTTGCAGCGCAGTACAGCCCTTCGGCCCTTGATGTTGTGCCAACCTGTGAAAATAATCTATTGCCCATCTTACACCATCGGTTATTATCCAAATGTATGTCCAATGCCCATTTAATTGCCTCTAACGTCAGCGAGTCTACTATTGATGCAGGCAGGCTGTTCCATGCCCTACTGCTCTCTGAATGAAGAAACTACCCCTAATATCTGTCCTAAATCTATCACTCCTCAATTTAAAGCAATGTCCCCTCGTGTTAGCCTTCACCATCTGAAGAAAAAGGCTCTCACTGTCCACCCTATCTAACCCTCGGATTATCTAATGCATCTCGATTAAGTCACCTCTCAACATTCTTCTCTCCACCAAAGAGGAGAAAGTGAGGACTGCAGATGCTCATGCCCGAAACGTCGAATTTCCTGTTCTTTGGAAGCTGCCTGACTTGCTGCACTTTTCCAGCAACACATTTTCAGCTCTTCTCTCCACCAAAAACAGCCTCAGTTCCCTCAACATTTCCTCGTAAGACCTTCCTTCCATACCAGGCAACATCCTCGTAAATCTCCTCTGCACCCTTTCCAAAGCTTCCACATCCTTCTTATAATGCGGTGACCAGAACTGTACACAATACTCCAGGTGCGGCTTTACCAGTGTCTTGTACAGCTGAAGCATGACCTCATGGCTCCAAAACTCAATTCCCCGACCAATAAACACCAACACACCATATGCCTTCTTAACAAGTGGGTGGCCACTTTCAGGGATTTATACACCTGGACACCAAGATCTCTCTGTTCGTCTACACTGTCAAGAATTTTACTATTAGACCAGAATCTGCATTCCCGTTACTTCTTCCAAAGTTAACTACCTCACATTTTTCTGCATTACACTCTATTTGCCATTTCTCAGCCCAACCTTGCACCTTAGCTATGTCACTTTGTAACCCACAACATCCTTTGGCACTATCCATAACTCTGCCTATCTCAGTGTCATCCAAAAATTTACTAACCCATCCTTCTACGCCCACATCCAGATCATTTTTGAAAATGTCAAACAGCAGTGGCCCAAACAGATCCTTGCAGCACACCACTGGTAACTGAGCTCCAGGAAGAACATTTTCCATCAACCACCACCCTCTGTCTTCTTTCAATAAGCCAATTTCTGATCCAATTTGCTAAATCACTTTCAATCCTGAAACTCTGTATTTTGTGCAATAGCCTACTGTGTGGAACCTTATCAAACGCCTTACTGAAGTCCATATACACCACATCAACCGTTTTACCTTCACCCACCTGTTTTGTCACCTTCTCAAAGGACTCAATAAGGTTAGTGAAGCACGACCTACCCTTCACAATGTTGACTATCCCTAATCAAATTAATGCTTTCCAGATGATTATAAATCCTATCTCTTGTAACCTTTTCCAACATCTTACCCACAACCAGAAGTAAGGTTCACTGATCTATAATTATCAGGGTTGTCTCGATTTCCCTTCTTAAACAAGGGAACAACATCTGCTATCCTCCAGTCTTCTGGCACTACTCCTGTTAACAATGATGACACAATGATCGAAGCCAAAGGCTCTGCAATCTCCTCTCTGGGCTTCCCAGAGAATCCAAGGATAAATCCCATCTGGCCCAAGAGTCTTATCTATTTTCAGACCTTTCAAAATTGCTAAAACCCTCCTCTCTTTCAATCTCAATCCTATCTAATCTTGTAGTCTGTATCTCTGTACTCTCACTAACATTGCCCTTTTCCAATGTGAATGCTGATGAAAAGTATTCATCAAGTGCTTCCCCTATATCCTCAGATTCAACACACAACTTTCCATGACTATTTTTGATTGGCCCTCATCTTACTCTAGTCATTCTTTTATTCCTGATATACCTATAGAAGGCTTTTGGTTTTTCCTTGATTCTATCCTCCAACAACTTCTCATGTCCCCTCCTGGCTTTTCTTAGCCCTCTGTTTAGATCTTTTCTGGCTAACTTACAACTCTCCATCCCCTTGACTGAGCCTTCATGCCTCATCCTCACATCAGCTTCTTCTTCCTCTCAGTAGATGTCTTGTTGCAATCAACTTTGGTGAGACCACACGCAAAGTATTAGGTGCAGTTTTGGTCTCCTTATTTATGGAAAGATGTTCTGGTGATGGAGGGAGTGCAACAAAGAATTATTGGACTGATTCCTGAGACAATAGGACTGATGTAAGTACTGAGACTGGATCGGCCAGGACTATATTCACTGTAGTTTAGAAGAATGAGGGGGGGAGTCTCATACAAACCCTTAAATTCTACTATGATTAGACAGGTCAGAGGCAAGAAGGGTGTTCGTTATTACTGGGAGTCCAAAATAAGGGGTCATATTCTAAGGATACAGGGTTAGATAGAGGTAAGGAGAAATTTCTTCAACTAGAGGTGTTGAACTTGTGGAATTCTCTATCACAGTAATTGGTTGACGCCAAGATATTGAATGCTTTCCAGAAGGTTCAAGGCCTCAAAGGGTATTGTGAGAACATGGGAAATGAATTAGCCATGATTATATTGAATGGTGGAGCAGGCTCAAAGGACCTAATCCTGCCACTATGTTCTGTTTCCATGTTTCAATCAACTTTAACCACAACTAAGAGCCTCAAGATAGATACTGCTGTGAGTGCAGTAGAAGTAGATATGGCAGAGAGAAATATAAAACGTTATTGTCTCCAGTGAAGATAACCCTTTTGTTTTGTCTACCCGATGCAGCCAAACCCATAACTATATGAAGGCATACAGAGGCAAGTCAAAATCTTTTGCTGGAGAAAGATTTGGTTTTCTGTCCAGAGATTTCAATGAAAACCAATATGTTAGTAAATGGCATAAGTGGAGACTATATTCTGGTGTCATTGTATAAGGTCAAATTGAAGTGTGACTCATTGTCTGCACCACTGGTTGTAGGGGTAAATAAGAAATTACCTATGGATGAGTTGATTTATTCTTGAGAAATCATTTGGCTGGCATATAACTTTGCCTATGACCACGGAAGGTTTGGGTGAGGTCAAAGACAATTCAAGAACAGATTCTGGTATTTTTCCATTGTGGGTAGTGACCAAAGCAACGCTAAACAAAGTCCATCAGCAGAAGTCAAGGCTCTACTACAAGCTGATGATAGGATAGCTGAAGCTCTATTAGTGAAGAAGAAGATAGTCCCGAAGAAATGTTTGACTTCCCTTCATGATTTGAGACTCAGAAAGCAGATCCAAAGTTAATAAACTGGCACAGTCAGCTCACACTGATGTGGGGGATCCAGTGTTGGAATCAAGTTATTGTCCAACAGCTTTATTTGATATCACAATCTTTTGGACCTCTGCTCCTTCATCAGGTGAAGTGACAAATGAGCAGTGCTTCGAAAGCTTGTGATTTCAAATAAACCTGTTGGACTATAACCTGGTGTCATGTGACTTCTGACTTAGCTCACACTGAAGCTGAGACTGAAAAGGTCCTGGAGTGCGATTTATATTTACAATGGAATTCTAATGAGGATTTGCGAATGAAGAATGGGTGGTTGTTCATCAAGTATTGGTATTGCCCAGGTATTGCCCAGGTATGGTGAGTGACAGATTGAATTCCTAAGGAAAGGCATGTAGGAATAAAAAATGCAAGCATTGATTAAAAAGGTATTTTACCTGGCTGTCACTTCATAAGAACATAGCATAATTCTATAAAACATGTCATGCATGTCAGGTAGTAGGAAAATCTCAACAGGTAAAATCTCTATGACCCAAACCAGTTTTTGTTAATAAGTTGTTTAGGACCATTAACAAAAACAAAAGCAGGACACTAGTGTATACTTATAAATATGCATATGACAACCTGATTTCCAGAGCCTTTTTTAATGAAGGACAATGACAACTAAGGTAGTAGTAGAAAAGTTAACTGATATTTTTACTCATTATTGTCTCCCAATTGAGATGCAATCTGACCAGGGTTCTAAACTTGTGTCTGAAATTTTCCAGGACATCATGAACAATTCAGGTACAAAATAATTGAAGTCAACTACATATCGCCTGTGAGCAAAAGGAGCTTTGGAGAGCTACCATCAGCCTCTCAAAAGTTTGATTAAGATAGGCTGCATTGAATACCCAAAGGATTAAGACAAAGGATTAGATTTCTCATTATTTGTCACCAGAGATTCCCCAAATAATCTGTTGGGTTTGGTTCATTTGAAATTATCTATGGCCATAAGGCAAGAGGTCCATTAAGGAAATGTTCTAAGGTGAAAAGATGGATCCTCAATGTTGGATTACAGGTCTTTCATCTTCTAGAAAGACTCGCAGGAGCACAAGAACATTTAAGTGTTCGTCAAGCAAAAGTGCAAGGATGGGAAGACAAGCATGCTGCAACTAGAACATTTCAAGCAGAAAACAAAGTATTCAGCATGTTGCTTTTTCAGGGCAAGCGTCTGAAAATGAATTTCAGTGGTCCATGCAAGTTAATACGGAGGTTTAGTAAATAAAAGACTATTTGATATTCCTGATTGTTGGAAGAAGAATCAGTTAAGCCATATAACTGTCTTGGTTCTGAAACTGGATGGATCCATAAAATTCTGTATCAACTTCAGAAATATGAATGCATATCCAACTCCGTCATTCGAAGATTGTACAGTTTCTAATTTCTTTCTAAGATTAATCTATTGCTGAGATATTGGCAAGTACCATTAATATCAAGGGCTAAAGTGATATTTGCTTTTGTCACACCAAATGGATTATACCAATGTGAAGTGATGGCATTTGGTTTATAAAGCATCCAAGCCATGTTCTAAATACTTATAAATCAAGTTGTGGTTGAAGTACTTAACTGTGAAGTCTATTTGGACAGTCTTATAGCATACAGTAACACATGGTCAGTGCATTTAAGACAATTAGAAGACCATTTAAAGCAAACACAATTAGCAGGTTGAGTCAAAAGTGAATTTGCAAAAGCAAGAATAACTCACCTAAGACATACCCAGGGACAAGGGCAAGTATTGCCAAAAATAGTGCAAGTGAAGGCTTCATTGAAATTTCGCATAACTAAAACTAAATTGGAAAGAATAATTATTTTGGAAATGTGTGGGGTTTACCAGAAATTTGTGTGTAACTTCAGCATGAAAGCTGTCTCTTTAACTAATTTGTAAGGGGAATGAGCAAACGTGGTATTGTTAGCAGAATACAAAGCAGCCTTTGAGAAGCTGAAGGCAATCTTAATAAATGAATGATGTTAGCCAGCCCTGATTCTTCATAGTGAATGATGCTTGTGGCATAGACAGAGGGTGCTTGCTCTAGGGTGATGAGTCAAGAATAGAAAAGTCAGAGGGGTATTTTTCTAAGAAACTAAACCAATATCAGAAAAAGTATTTTACAGCAGATAGGGAGAGTTTGGGATTATTATTGGTTCTTCAACACTTTGAAGTCTAAGCCTGACACAATAGCAAAGGAACATTAATCTATACTGACCATGATCTGCTGGCATTCATAGAAAAGTTTAAAACTCCAAATACAATATGACTCAGGTGGTGCCTGTTGTTTCAACATTTAACATAAATGTTATTTGCTTTATTGAAAAAGCCAGTGTGATCACAGAATGGATATGGCTTGAGTGTAGAATGTTAGAATAAATTTAAAGATTTAAGGAACACCAAGATTGTATAGGATTGTATAGGATTGTATAGGATTGTATAGGATTGTCTGGGAGAAGGAAAGATGAGAGGGAGCAAGTTTGATTTCTAATTGACCTTACTTCTCCTTTAACTACTTTTCTTTTACTATTTATATGCCTGTGTGATATAAAAACATCCCGTATGTTGGCTACCACATTTAACTCCTAACTTCTCTTTGTTTTTCTTACTTGTTTTCTGACCTTTGAATCTTCTGCATTCATCTTGTTTCTCAATTATATTATCTACCGGACACCTGTCATTAGCTTTTCTTCTGCATCTTAATGTCTACCATGGTTATCAACTAGGAAGGCTTGGATTTGTTTGTCCTGCTTTTTCCACCTGAGGAAACATACCACAACTGTAGCTGAATCATATCTTCTGAAGACAACCCATTGTTCGGTTGTAGTTTTTCCCTTTCTTTACCCAGAGAGTGGTGGGGGCATGGAATGCGCTGCCCGTGGGAGTGGTAGAGTCAGAATCATTGGCGACCTTTAAGCGGCAATTGGATAGGTACATGGATGGGTGCTTAATCTAGGATAGATGTTCGGCACAACATCGTGGGCCGAAGGGCCTGTTCTGTGCTGTATTGTTCTATGTTTCTATGTTTCCTTAGAACTCTCATAGTAGTCTATTCTAGCCAGCTGTGTTCTTGCACCGTTAAAGTCAGATATTTGCCAATTTATTTTTCCTACTGTAGATTGACTACTGCCATTCTCCAAGGAACAGGAAATTCGATGTTTCGGGCATAAGCCCTTCTTCAGGAAGGGCTTATGCCCGAAACGTTGAATTTCCTGTTCCTTGGATGCTGTCTGACCTGCTGCGCTTTTCCAGCAACACATTTTCAACTCTGATCTCCAGCATCTGCAGACCTCACTTTCTCCCCTAATGTCATTCTCCATCATCCTGAATCTTACAATGCAATGATCACTTTTTTAGCTGTTCCCCCACTGACACATGATTTATTGGGCCTATCTCATTTCCAATTGGTCAAACAGTGTAATCATCTTTGTTGGACTGATCACACTGCAATAGTAAACTCTCCTGAATGCAATGTTGGAAGATTTGCTCTTGCTGCCCCTTACATTATCAGTATCTCAGTTTAGATTTGGTTAATTGAAGTCCCCCCATCATAACTACTCTATAATTTTCATATATCTATGTAATTTCCCTGCAGATTTGTTCCCACTATAGGTGATCAATAGATAACACCTAGTGCAATTGTTCCAAAGTTCTAGCCAAATTAATTCTGTCTTTGAACCTTCTAAGACATTCTCTTTCTCCAACACTGCAATGTTGGAGGTTTTTTTTGGTGGTTTCACCAAAGCTCTGAAGAACTGAAGTATCTTTACTTTTATGTTCAATTCCTGTTGTAATAACATCATACAGCATGGAAACAGGCCCTTCAGTCTAACTCATCCATGCTGACCAGGTTTCTCAAACTAACCTAGTCCCATTTGCATTTGGCCTATATCCCTTCAAAATGTTCCTATTCATGTACCTGTCCAAATGTCTTTTAAATATTGTAACTGTATCTGCACCTACCACAAAAATTTCACTCTTAGTTGTTTGTTGTACTGCATACTAATGTTTTGGTGACTTAGGCATTAGACCACCAAGATCTTTCTGCACCTTGAAATTTTGCAATCATTCTCCACTGAAGTAATGCTTTGTTTTATTATACTTCCAGCCAACGTGAACAACTTTACATTTTCCCTCATTATATTCCATCTGCCAGATTTTTGCCCATTCAATCTGTTTAAAATTCCTATGTCCTCCTCACCATATATTTGACTATCTATCTTAGTGTCATCTGCAAAGTTGGCTACCAGGGTTTGCGCCCCCCCCCCCACCCCGCCCGATGTAAATCATTGAAAGAAATTGTAAACCATCCTGGCAATGACTCCTGAAGGACTCCACTTGTGACATTCACTGATTTGTGAGCACTGGCTTCAGTACTGAGGAAGGTAGGAACTGGACATCTGAGCCCCAAACCACTGGGACCAATGTTCTGACAAACTGTATAACTAGGTAAGTAGAGACGCTTTTAAAATAAGCAATGGGGGTGAGGGATCAAGTGTAGGTAGATGCGGCAAATCAATGTGTACAGTACTATCTATGACATTGATACACTCATGGAGCTTAACAAGTGGATCCTCCCATTCCAAGTTCCAGTCCAGGCCTGAATAGATGTCTTGAACCTCGATACAATATAAGAAATAACATGGCCTTCTGCATTTATGTTCTTGGCTGCACAGAACAGTGTTCTATCCCTCTCACTATACTATCTACTACTATCACTACATTCCTTTTACCCCTGTCAGCTTGAGAGGTAACCTGAACCAAGGTGCCCTGTCAGTACAATCCTTCTCCTTAGAGATTCTAATGTCAGCCACATAAATCTACCTTAAACTTGCTAGATGTTTGCAAGGGCAGAGGCTCCTGAACTATAGAATTTCCTGACCCCTTATCTTCCTCATTGGTGATTACACACTCCTGCCCCTTACCATTGATGAAATCAGACGGCGTTATTCTGAGGGGTATGATTGATTTCTGGAACAAAATTGCAGGTATCTTTCTCCCTCCCTAATGTGTTACAATGTGTTCAATTGGCCTGCAGTTCAATAACTCTGAGTTAGAGTTCCTGTGGTTTTAGACATTGCTCTGGATCACTTCCAGGTCCATGAAGCTCCCACATTCCACAGCTGTACCACAGTTATCTGTGTGATAATTAGTTAAATGCAATTCATTAATTTAATCAGTCACGTGAAACTAATTGCTATTCCCAACTGCAAATTTACTATATCTATTAAATGCTGATACCATGTAGAACTGAAGGTCATAGGCTCTTTAATAAACTGGTAACTATCTTAGATATTTCTATTAAAGTTTTAGTATTTTCCAGTTATAAATCTTCTCCAATTTAGTTTTCTTAAGCAAGCACTTCTATACAATCCTTTATACTAAGCACTTACAGGCCAATCAGCTCAAAATGTGTTCCAAATGGCCTAGGAATAAACAAACATTTATCTATTTCCTCCATTTCTCTGAATTGCCATGCTAACCAAACACCCAAGCTTTCCAGTTTAAGCCAGCTGCACTTAGTATCAAGTCTGTCCATGTTAGCCTTCTCTATGTGTGACTGAGATGAACTCTTGTTTAAAATGTCTACAAATTTTTTAAAAAAGGCCCTGGTGTCAGGTTATTAGGATTGCTTGAGGCTGTAGTCTTCGCTGCTCGTTGGATGCTGCCTGAACTGCTGTGCTCTTCCAGCACCACTGATCCAGTATCTGGTTTCCAGCATCTGCAGTCATTGTTTTTACCTTTTTAGCACAGTGGATTAACTACTGAGGGACTAACTAATGATAAGAAGCAAAAATAACACCCACTCCCCTCCCATTTGGCCCAATGCTCTTGGTCTGTCTCCAGGTATCTGCTAGCTTTACACTCAGTAGGAGCTCATGCTACTGTCCAGAGAGTTGGCAACAGAAGTGTCTTATCCTAGTTTATCTGCAATCGGCTATCTGTCACTGTTGCATTGATCCTGTCTCCAGCAAGTCATCCAGAGATGAGCCAGATGTCCAGGATCTGACCTATTGTGCTATCTTCAAAGTTTATCCCTGCTCTGCAGTAGAGTTAGGGTTTAAGGTTAGGGTTAGCCTCCTCTACAGGACTGGGAAGATTTTACCTAAAAATCTTACCATTCAAGCTGAATTATTCAAGTATAAAATCAGGAAGCTTCTGTCTACACAAATGGTAAGAGAAATCCAAAATTCTTTTCTGGGCGATCTGGAGCATTCAAGACCCAAACCAGTTGATCTTTCTTAGTTAAGAATATCAATGGCTAGGGAATTAAGGTGGGTAAATGGTAGAATCTGCTTCCATCAAACCTTCAAGTAATATATTCTCCATCAGAAGGACTCACTGTTTAAAAATACAATCACCTCATCTCACTTTTACTAATTGTTGTAAACTTTTGTCTTCTGGTTGTTAACAAAATGGAAGCTAGTTACGTGAACAAAATCCCTCATAACTTTGCACTTAGAATCCTTACAGCATGGAAGCAGGCCATTCGGCCCATCGAGTGCACACCAACCCTCCAAAGCAAATCTCACCTAACCCCTGTAACCACACATTTCCCATGGTTGATCCTCCTATCCTCTGCATCCCTGGATACTATGGGCAATTTAGCACGTCCAGTGCATCTAACCTGTATATCTTTGGACTGTGGAAGGAAACCCATGTAGACACTGGGAGAATGTGCAAACTCTGCACAGACAGTTGCCTGAGGCTGAAATTGAACCTGGGTTCCTCGTGCTGTGAGACAGCAGCATTAAGCACTGAGCCACCAGGCTGCCCTATTCCATCAATTAATGAAAACAATTCCAGCTTATTGAGTCTTTCCACATAACTGAAGTCTCTCATCCCAAACTTGTAACTCTTGCCTGCATCTACTCCAAGGTTTCAATATCTTTCATAAATTCTGGTGCCCTGAGATGGATACTGTCCAGTAGCTGAAGCTCAACCAGTGATTTATAAGGATTGAACATAACTTTTTGTATTTTATGCATCTACCTATAAAGCCATAAATGTGTTAGTTTAACAGCTTTATCAACATGTTCCTGACCTTCAACTGTTGTTCACTCAAATAACAGTATAGTCTGGGTGATTGGCGGAATTCTTTGCCCTTTGCAAAAAGACTTTTTATAACCACCTGATTAGAACAGATGTGACTTAAATACGTAATCCTAATGCTGAAGTTCTGATAAGAAATATTATGAAATAGAAGAAGCATTCAATAATATTGACATTGAGATAGTTGAGAGACTGTGCCAGATTCTTCTTTAATTCAATCCTGGGATTTGAGCATCTCAGCCAATGCTGATATTTATTGTCTATTCTGAGATGACCTGATTGTAATGTTTGGTACAACTGAATGGCCACTTCAGTGACAATTAAGGGTTAATCATGTTTAAGTGGGATTGGACGCAAATGTAAATCAGAATGTTTAAGTGCAGCATATTTCTTTCTTTAAAGGACAAAAGTGAATCAATTAGGTTTTATAACAACCACCTTTGGTGAAATGCCATGAGCCAAATGTTGTCTAATTTAATGATGTACGTCAGTTGCCCGCCTCCGCGGAGTGGGCAATCTTGTCACCTCTAATCCCATTGTTGATAAAAGGTCCAATTGACAGATCCCAGCAAGGAGCTGATCTGACCTGGCTCCTTTCAATTTTACTAGCCCCTGTATCTCAGACCTGACCCCTCAAAAGCTGGTAAAATCCTGACTTTGGTTTCAGGTCTTTGCCTTTGCTGGGGTTATATGTCTGTAGCTCATCAACATCAGAGTGCCTTTCTGGAGCTGCTTCAGCCTAGATGAATGCCCAAGAGGTAAATGCTGAACTAAAGGAAGATATGTGAAAGAAAGACACTTCCCACCATTTTGCTAATGATTCAGAGTAGACTGATGGGTGGTAATTGGTCAAGTTGGATTTGTCCTTGCTTTTTGTGGACTGTACATACCCCAACAATTTTTGTTGCTCCCAAAAGAGAAAATGCTGGGAACTCTCAGCAGGTCTGGCAGCATCTGAAAGGAGAGAAAAGAGCTGATGTTTCGAGTCTAACTGACCCTTTGTCAAAGCTCATGTCGGAGAGAAGAGCAGTACTTCTTCAGGGTAGGCTGTGGGTTAAACACTGGATAAAAGCAAATTACTGCAGATGCTGGAATCTGATTCCAGCATCTGCAGTAATTTGCTTTTATAATTTTTGTTGCTCTGTTGGGTAGGGTGTCAGTATTGTGGCGAGGCTAAAGGTACAGCTAGTTCTGGACACAAGCTGTTAGTACTACAGCCGAATGTCATCAGGGCCAATAGCCTTTAAACTATTTAATGGTTACAGCCATTCCTTGATATGTGATGTCATTGAGTCATAGAGATGTACAGCACAGAAACAGAGTCTTTAGTCCACCTTGTCCATGCTGACCAGACATCCTAAATTAATCTAGTCCCATTTGTCAGCATTTTGCCCATTTCCCTGTAAACCCTATCTACTCATATCTTCCAGATGTCTTTTAATGTTGTAATTGTACCAGCATTCACTACTTCCTCTGGCAGCTCATTCCATACACACACCACCTTCTATGTGAAAGTGAATCAGAGTGGATGAAGATCAATCCTCATGATGCTGGAGACTTCAGGATGAGGTCAAGCCGGATCTCCCAGTCAACACCTCTGACTGAACGTGGCTACAAAAATTTCAGTCTTGCATCATCAATGAGGATGGGGAGGTTCACCGTTCAACTCCAATTAATTGTTTAATTATCCATCACCATTTATGAACGGATGTGGCAGGACTGTGGAACCCACACCTGATTCATTGATTGTGATTTGCTACAACCTGGTGAGGAGGGATGAATCAACTCCCTGTTTCATAAAATCATTAACTTTTTAAAAGTGTAATTGTCGACATTGAGTATGGATCTACATGTTTGTAATGTGTGACACCATAAGTAACATCTTAAATATGTGTCAATTAGGCTCCAGTTTTCTCTTGGATTGTTTAGCTATTTAGAGGGCAGCGATGGTTGATAGTGCATTCAAATTGTGCAACAATAATGACTACTAGAAGCATTGGTTATAATCAGCAAAATCCCATTGCATTTTCATTCCCATTGACAAGCGAGTGAAATGAGGGTGATGATCACACAACTACCTCAGAATTGAAAAATTAGTTCAGCCATGTGACTTGCAGGCCAGGGTTCAAGTTACACAAGGGAATGAGTGGCCAAATTTCCTTCCAATGTCACAGTCTGCGCAAAAAGCAAAGCTAGGGTGAAAAATTCAACTGGTGTGTCTATCACAAAGCCCCCAACCCGGTAAATTGTTATTTTATACTATGGTTACAATACTGGTGATACAGACTCAATGAGACAAAAGACATATTCTGTACTGGGTTTCACGTGTCTGAATACTATTTATTGTGTTGAGCTTCGTAAGACAGATCCCATAATTCTATGGATCTCAGTCTTTAAATTCTCAATTCAAGCTTTAAGAGCTAGTTTTAGATGCTTCCCTTCCTTAGGGTGGCACGGTGGCTCAGTGGTTAGCTTTGCTGCCTCGCAGTGCCAGGGACCCGGGTTTGATTCTAGCATTGGGCGACTGCTTGTATGGAGTTTGCACATTCTCCCTGTGTCTGCGTGAGTTTCCTCCAGGTGCTCCGGTTTCCTCCCACAGTCCAAAGATGTGCAGGTCAGGTGAATTGGCCATGCTAAAGTGCCCACAGTGATGTAATGGGAATGGGTGGGTTACTCTTCGGAGGGTCGGTGTGGACTTGGAGGGCCAAAGGGCCTGTTTCCACACTGTAGGGAATCTAATCTTTGTTTGAGGAAGCGCTTTCTTTAATCAGTCTGAATGGTCAAGCCTTAATTTGAACTAATATCGAAAGCTGAAAGATTTTCGGATGCTGTAAATCCGAAACAAAAACAGAAATTTCTTGAAAAGCTAAGCAGGCCTGGCAACATCTGTAGAAAGAAACTAGTCATGTCCAAAATGGGCCTCCTCCACTGCCTCAACACGGCCACCTGCAAGCTGGAGGAGGATCACTTCTTCTTCCACCTCGGGAAACCACAACCACACGGCCTCAAGATTGAATTTACCAGTTTCCAAATCTCCCCTTGCCTCACCCCATCCCAGATCCAACCCTCTGACTCAGCTCCATCCTCTTGACCTGACCTGTCTGTCCATCTTCCAGCCCACCTGTCCACTCCACACTTCCCACCAACCTATCACCATCCCACCTATCTTTCCCCTAGCGTCCTACCCCCAATATTTATTTATCAGCACCCTTCCCCTTCCCAGTCCTGATGAAGGGTTCTGCCCGAAATGTCGACTTCTCCTGCTCCTCAGATGCTGCCTGACCCGCTGTGGCTTTTTCCAGCACCACACTTGAGGTGAGAAATCCGAGTTAATGGTTTGGGTTAAGTGACCCTTCCTCAGAACTTCACGGTATCCACCCACCAACTAACTTTATCATATATATACATAATATATATCTAAATTCAAATGTTTTTGTGTATTAGCGCAATAATAGTAGAATTTGGTGTTAACAAACTACAAAGATAGGATTTCATATGTTTGAATACAATTTGCTGCTTTGAGCTTCATAAGGCAGTTTCTTTCAGTTTCACCTGTCAACCTCAGCTGTCATCTATCAACGGTTTTTCTTTATTCCTGTTCTCACAATAATCTTCTCAGCTGTTCTGTCCTTTAATGTTGTTAACTGTAAAACCTTCACATCTCTTGTCACTCCAGTGCACAATTTTTGTCTGGTCCTTTTACAGTATCTGCCACCTATTATCCACAAAAGACAATTGCTCACTGATCCATGAAGCAAAATTATTTGTTCTGATGTAAATCCACTAATCAAATAAAAAAAACTTCAGATGCAGTTACTTTGCCCAGCAAAGTGACAGTCTTTCTGGAATAGTTTTCTCACTGTTTAGTGAGTAACATTTTATTGAGCTTTAGTGTGATTTGTAGTGAAATACATTGCAGCATCTTCACGTCAGTTTTCAAACTTAATTTTATTGATTCTCCAGATGCCAATGTAAGTAAAACAGGCCAGAGAGAAGACCATTTTCTCCCTTTCACATTGCGTGCACATTAGATCAGGATTATTGTTTCTTCTGACCTCTCTCATTCCATACTTGGGATCAATCTTTGCTGCTCAGTGGAATTATTTTTGTGAACTGCCTTGTTTATTCCACACTCTTTCTCAACTGTTAGAAACATCCTTTGATCAATTCTTCATTTTCCCGGCAAATTTCTTCACTTCTTACTCACTGTCCATCTCTCCCTTCATGTCAAACTCCACCCTCCCTCCAACCTTGTAAACTAGTTAGGGTCATATTATTATGAGAAGAGCGGCAAATAGAGAGGAAACAGCAGTCAGCATCACTGAGAGGAGCAGGTGAGGGGAGGAGGATGTCAGGCAGTCAGCATCACTGAGAGGAGTGGGCAAGATAAGGATCCTTGCAGAGAAATATATAGAACCGGGCAGACGTGAGTGATACTCAGGACACAAACACAAATAAGATTTTTCTAGTCTATACTTAGTAGAAGTAAGGGTATGGTAAAGGCAAGGGTCCAGATTTTATTTAGTTGAGGAATGTTTGGGGAGTTAAGATTAGATGCTCTACAGTTTGGAAACAGGACTTTCGGCCTACCAAGTCCACACTGACACTCTGAAGAGTAACCCACCCAGACCCATTCCTCCTCTCTATAGTTACCCCTAACTAATGCACCTAACACTATGGCAATCTAGCATGGCCAATTCACCTGACCTGCACATCTTTGGAGTTCCTGTCTAGCGGTTTGCACATCCTATATGATGTGGGAAATCCTCAACACTCCTGGGGGTCTGGATGATCATACCTGCAGGAGGTGTCTCTGGTTGAAGCAGCTTAAGGACTGGGCTTAGGAACAATGCAAACTCTTAGATTTGGAACAGTACAAACTCTGGGATTTGGAGCAATGCAAACTCTTTGATTTGGAACAGTGCAAACTCTGGGTTTTGGACCAATGCGAATTCTGAGATTTTGAACAGTTGGATTTGGAACAATGCAAACTCTGGGATTTGGAACAAAGCAATCTCTGAGATTTGGAACAATTCAAACTCTAGGATTTGGAACAGTGCAAACTCTGGGATTTGGAGCAATGCAAACTCTGGGATTTGGAACGATGCAAATTCTGAGATTTGGAACAGTGCAAACTCTGGGATTTGGAGCAATGTAAACTCTAGGATTTGGAATAGTGCAAACTCTGAGATTTGGAGAAATGCAAATTCTGGGATTTGGAGCAATGCAAACTCTAGGATTTGGAACGATGCAAACTCTAGGATTTGGAACAATGCAAATTCTGGGATTTGGAGCAATGCAAATTCTGGGATTTGGAACAGTGCAAACTCTGAGATTTGGAGCAATGCAAACTGAGATTTGGAGCAATGCAATCCCTGAGATTTGGAGCTCAAGTAGCAGTTGGGGCGACTACATTGCCTTCACGAGGCTGAGGGTTTTGCAGTAGCATATTTCAGGACATAGACAGGAGCAATAGGAAATGAAGTCCTGTCAGCAGATTTTAGGGAGTTAGGTTGGAAATTGTGAAGCAGGACTTCAAAGACAGTAAACCCCAGACTACTCCTGCTGCCTTGCAGTAGGGGGTATAGAAATGGAAGAATAGAGCACATGAATGTGTAGCTGGAGAGATGGTGCAGGAGGAGAGGTTTAGATTCCTGAGGAACTGTTTCTGGAGGAGGTGGGAACTGCACAAGCTGGATAGGTTATAGCTAAGCAGGAATGAGATCAACATCCTCAGAATAAAATTTGTTAATACTGTTGGGTTGGATTTTAACTCGATTGAAAGGAGGATGGAATTCTGACAAGTAGTTCAGAGGACAGAGAAGCTGAAATGGAATTAGACATTTAAACACAAGTGCCTGAGTTTGGAAGGCAGAGGAAACATAGGCTAGATAGAAAAGAAATGATTTTAGCAAGGCTAAATGCAATATATCTAATGCAAGGAGTCTTAGTAATAAGACAGGTGAGCTGAGTGCACAGATAGACACATGGGAGTGTGATATCAAAGCTATGATTATAACTTAGCTGAAAGATGGGCAGACTTGGCAGCTCAACATTCATGGTTATTGGATAGCGAGATAAGATAGAGAGTGGTATAGTGAAGGAGGGGTTTTGCAATATTGATCATGGAATCAGTTACAGCAGTGAGAAGGCATGCTATCTTGGGACGGATCATCAATGAGGCCATATGGGTAGAAGTAAAAGGCACAAAAGGATCAAACACAGGTGTATATGTGGTGTGTACTACTAGCACCTAAACAGTCAGGGACAGATAGAGGATCAAATATGTAATCAAATTTCAGAGCAGTCTAAGAATAACAAGGCAGAAATAGGAGGGCATTTCGACTACCCAAATATTAACTGGGAGGGCTTTACAATAGGGAAGGATCAAATTCTTAAATTGCATCTAGGAGATTGCTTTTAGCCAGTATAGAGAAGGCCCAAAAAGGGGGACGGAGCATTTCTGGACCTAAATTTTGGAAATGAGCCCATCAGGTGGAAGGCATATTAGCAGTGGAGCAATTGGAAAATAGTGATCATAACTCAATTGGATTTAGAATACATATGGAAAAGGTTAAAGATGGGTCAGGAATTAAAGTTCTAAACTGGGACAGGCTAATTTCGTGAAGGCAAGGTACAATTTGACCCAAGAGAACTGGGAGCAGCTGCTTGCAAATAAAACTATCAGTGTAATGGGAGGCATTCAAAGAGGAAATAGCATGATTAAAGGGCAAGTACGTTCCCATAAAGGCAAAGGTGGGACCAGGACTGTTGAACCCTGAATGTCAAGGGACATAAGGATTAAGATTAAGAGAGAAAAAGAATCTTATGATGAATACTAAGAGCTCGATATGGCAGAGCAGTATAACAAGTGCAGAGATGAATTTGAAAAAAAAGTTAGGAAAATAAGGAGCGTGTATAAGGAAGCATTGACAAGTAGAATAAAGGAAAACTCAAAAATTTTGAAAAAAAAATGAAAAGTCAGAGAATAATTAAGGAAAACGTAGAGCTCATTAGGACCCATACAAGTAACCAATGTGTAATTTGATTTGATTTATTGTTGTCACATGTCTCTAAATACAGAGTTGTATCTTCTGCCTGACAGAAGAGGTTGGAAGAGATGATAAAAGGGGTGGGAGTGGTCTTGGATGATATTGGCTGTCCTTCTGTGTCAATGAGAAGTACAGGACTAGTCTTCAATAAATTGGGCGGCACGGTGGCACCGTGGTTAGCACTGCTGCCTCACAGCACCAGGGACCCGGGTTCGATTCCCAACTCAGGTGACTGACTGTGTGGAGTTTGCACGTTCTCCCCGTGTCTGTGTGGGTTTCCTCCGGGTGCTCCGGTTTCCTCCCACAGTCCAAAGATGTGCGGGTCAGGTGAATTGACCATGCTAAATTGCCCATAGTGTAAGGGAAGGGGTAAATGTAGGGATATGAGTGGGTTGCACTTCGGCGGGTCGGTGTGGACTTGTTGGGCCGAAGGGCCTGTTTCCACATTGTAAGTAATCTAATCTAATCTAAATACTTTGCAATAGTTTTCAGAATGAAAAATGACCACACAGTTGTAGACATCAGGCTGGAGCGCTGTGAAGTATTTGATGAAATTAGCAGAGAGAGAGAGAGCCAGGAGGTACCATCAGGTTTAGCAACCTTAAAAATGGATAAATCTGCATACAGCTGATGAGATGTATCCCAAGCTGCTGAAAGAGGCAAGGGAGGAGGTGCCAGAGCACTTGAATACTTCTAACATTATCCCATTATGAAAAAAGAGGAGGGAATAGACAAGGAAATCACAGATCATTCAGTCTAACCTCAGTGGTGGTGAAGTTATTAGGAGGAGTTTTGAGAGGCAGAATAGATCTGCATTTCTGGATGTAGGTTTGCTCGCTGAGCTGGAAGGTTCATTTTCAGATATTTCGTGACCATACTAGGTAACATCATCAGTGACCCTCCGGACGAAGCACTGCTGATGATTCCTGCTTTCTACTTTTATGTTTGGGTTTCTTTGGGTTGGAGATGTCATTTCCTGTGATGATGTCATTTCACATGCTGATGTCATTTCCTGTTCTTTTTCTCAGGGAGTGGTAAATAGGGTCCAACTCACTGTATTTGTGATTGAGTTCCGGTTGGAATGCCTTCTAGGAATTCTCGCACGTGTCTCTGTTTGGCTTGTCCTAGGATGGATGTGTTGTCCCAGTCGAAGTGGTGTTCTTCTTCATCTGTATGTAAGGATACTAGTGAGAGAGGGTCATGCTGTTTTGTGCTAGTTGATGTTCATGTATCCTAGTGGCTAGTTTACTGCCTGTTTGTCCAATGTAGTGTTTGTTACTGTATTGTGTAGATCTGCATTTATAGAGACACAGACCCCGTTCCATAGGGATAGTCAGCATGGACTTGTTAATGGAAGATTGTGTTTAACAAACTTGACTGAACGTTTTGAGGAGGTAACCAGTAGTATTAATGAGGGCATTTGATGTGATCGATGTAGATTTTAACATGGCTTTCAGTAAGGTTCCTCATGGAAGACTGCTCAAGGAAGTAGGAACCCCTCTTATCAAAGGCAAAGTGGCATATTAGGTCAACTAAGAAGCAGAAAACAGAGATTGATGGTAGAAGGACATTTCTGTGACTGAAAGTCTATTTCCAGTGGGGTTGCACAGGGCTGGTCTCATGGGGGGGAGGAGGGAAGCTGTTTAGATGCTACTGGTGCCTGCAGAAGACAGAGGGAATGTGTTGCTCAAAAAGGTTACAGGCTTGTGTATCCGTGAGTGCAAAATTATGTGAGAGCAGTCTAATGTAGGCATCGTACATACTTGATGAGTTCATAGAATCACAACTGTGTGGAAACAGACCATTTGGCCCAACAAGTCCACACCGACACTCCAAAGAGTATCCCACCCAGACTCATTCCACTACCCTATTATTCTACACTTCCCCTGACTAATACACATAACCTACATATCCTTGAACACTATATGAGCAATTTAGCACGGCCAATTCACCTAACCTGCACACCTTTAGACTGTGGGGAGAAACCGGAGCACCCAGAGGAAACCCACACAGACACGGGGAGAATGCACAAACTCCACACAGACAGTCGTCTGAGGCTGGAATCAAACCCAGGTCACTCATGCTGTGAGGCAGTAGTGCTAACCACTGTGCTGCTGTATTGAGCAGAAAACTTGCTAGTTATCGCTGAGAGAAACCCTCCATGAAACACCCAGAAACTGAAAAGTTTGAAAAATGGAAATAGCTGAACTTCGGGAAAGGTCAGCTCACAATTTCTGAGATGGGATGCTCAACAGAAATCTCATCTGCTTTTTTAGGTGAATGCAGAAGATATGGTCATAACAATATTTAGAGGACCAGCAGAAGTGTTCTCCCTGGTGACTGGGCCAATTATTTAATCCCTCCATCAAATGCACAAAAGTAAATGATTTGGTCATTATTATTTTACTGTTTATGGAACTTTGCTAATTTTTCTACAATACCAATAGCTTGTAAAGTACATTGAGATCTTCATAAATTTGAATTAAAATTATGTTTGTTCTGTCTCTTTTTATTCTTTCTGGTTTTGATTTTACTAACTTTTGGCTGTTTTTAACAAAACAAAGTCAGAGAAAATATTTTGCTGATAAATTGAAAGAACTGCAGTTGCTGGAACAATGAAATAAACACAGGAATTGCTGGAATATCTCAGCAGTTCTTAGCAGCATTAGTGGACTGAGATCAGTTATAATGTTTCCCATTTTTGGAAATGTTATAACTCTGATTTGTCTCTACAGATGCTGCCAGACATGCTGAAAATTTCCAATAGTTTCTGCTTTTTTAAAAAAATATTTTACTGCTTTGTTAATTAGTTAATGTTAACCAGTGCAAATATTTCTTATTGATTGAAGTGCCCTGAAGACCTCCAGTTACTAATTTTAGCAAGAAGGCAGACGAGACTGTAAATTAGGCAGCACCACTTTAAACTCCTGTCTACTTTCTCACTCAAATTAGCTGGAATTATTTAAAGATTAATGCACCAATTGTTTTCCCAATTGTCGTGTGAATACCGTGTTGATTGCTAGATCTTAAGTACTTCCTTTAAACACAATTAGTGCAATCCATGAGCATGATCTTTACAAGCAAAACATCCTAATCAGTAGATTTTATTTTGCGTTGAATCATTGGATGACACTATTTTAGTAGAAAAACTATGGTATATTGTGACCAGTGGTGGCTTACAATGTCAAAGTTGCCACTCATTTTTGTCATGCTAAGAAGAAATGCACACCTATAGTTTTGATAAAATGTTCCCTCTGGTATTTTTGGTTTCTCTTTCTTTTGGAGTAAGTGCCCTTTGGTTTGAATAGTGAATTATATTCGTAATATAAATGTTTGTGACATAACACTGTGATTATCTAAGACATGGTTTGAAATCAAATGAATCAGCTACGTTGACAAATTTATGAAATTATGTTTATGACATTTGCACTGCTTAAAGGCTACAATATAAATAGGATCACTTAAGAACATAGGAATATAATAATATGAGAATGTTATTCAGCTCCTCGAGCCTGTTGTACCATTGAATTGCATCACTACTGATCTGTGTCTTAATTCTACATACCTGTCTTATTTCTGGCACTTTAAAGAACCATACTTAATTAAGAGAAAACATTAATCTTAGTTTTGACATTTTTAATTTGCCAAACTTCTAGGGCAGTGAATTCTGGGATCTCCAAGCCCTACCTGTGAAGAAGTGCTTCCTGCTATTACCCTGACTTGCCTATTGTTAATTTTAAATGTTATACTATCTTCTTCTTAATTGTCCCACCAGACGAAACAGTTTCCCTTCATCCATTTTATCAACTCACTTTATTAACTTTAAATGCCTCAATTGAATCGCATCTTAACCTTCTATACTCAATGGAATACAAGCCAAGTCTATGGAATTTACCCTCAGAATTTAACAACATTAGCCCTGGTTTCGTTGTTGTAAATCCGTGTTGTGTATAAAGATGGTATATTTTTCTTTGCATGCTCTTTACAATTGAGAGCTGAAATGAGGAAGAACTGTTTTTAAACCAGTGATTAAAAGGATTACTGTGTGTTTTGAAAAGCAACTAACTTCACACATTTGACAATCATTGTGTATGCAGCTTTTTGAACAGCAGGAATTAACATGGTTGCAGATGCACTGGAGCCAAGGGGTTGTGTGTATGGAAACAGCTGTGTAGCCACAAGATGTTGACTGGTCTGTGGACTAGTGACCAGTTATTGATGATTGTCTGCCAGCAACCATGTGATTAATTCTCAGATATCTGAACAGCTTGGGGCTGGGAACAAGATTGGAAGGAGTGTTTTGATCTCCACCAACACTGAAGCTGTTTCTCTGCTCTCTGCAGTCAAAACATATTCAAACCTGAAGAAAACTGATTCAACTTTCCTTTAGCAGTTATTGTAAGCTGTGACTTTTAACCGATAAGTCAGACAACTTTAATAAATGAACCAGTCACCTGTGTCTATTGCAAATAAGTGGAGGCAGCCAGAGAAAGATCACTGAAAAGCAACATTCTGACCTGTATAAAAATCATCAGGATCATCTCAACAACCCATGAATAGGAACCATTTAGCTGCCTCAGTCTTCCCAGCCCATAAACTATTGATTGGATTTTTAATTTGTAGTTTTTACTGGTAACCATTTATAACCAGTAGATGTAATCTTGTACTAAATAGTAGTTCTTACTAAGTACAGAAAGTTGGTTCATGCTTACATCAATTTGGGTCTAAAAATCAAGTATACTGGGTGGGGGGAAGCGGTTTGTGCACTTATTTTAAAATGTTTAACTTTTGAGATGACTCCTTGAATAGCCAGATGTGATTTTCAGTGCAGTACCCCAATGAGTCATGACATGCACCCCCTTACTTTGAAGAAGTCTTTCCAAATTGTTTAGCACAATGCAATAATGATGTATAATAGGCTGGTAGACGTCATTTGGGCTGCATTGTAGACTGCAGTGTAACTACAATATATTCATACATGGAGAACAAAGAGACCTCTGTGATGCCAACCAAGATCTGGAATTTGGAGAGGGTTTTGGGAGTGATGTGGTCAGAAACAATGAAAAAAGTATCAAAGCATTTCTGTTCTTGTGTTGGCCCTGAGAAAATGGAACCAATCAGGAAAGGACAATAATTTCCTTTGCAGCATGACACTTAAAGTGTGATAATGCTGTGCATGAGATGTAAGCTATAGAGGTAATAGAAGTCTGAACTTCCTCTGGAGTGCAAAATTCCAAAGATTCACAACTCTCTAAGTAAAAATCTTTTTCCTTATCTTGGTCCTAAACAGCAAACACTGGTTCTGGACTGCTTAACCAGGGGGAACATCTTATCTGCATCGACCCTGTCTACCCTGTAAGTATTTTGTAAGTTTAAATGTGATGACCCTTGATTCTTCTAAACTCTAGCAAATAGGCACTCCCTCTGTGTTAAAACTTCCAACAGAATGAAGTCCTCCGACCTCTCAGTATTAGCAAAGCAAGCAAGAAACAGTGTGCTTTGGGGGCTTTACTAATGGTCAATGATTAAAATGACAGTGACTTGATTTTCATCCAATAAAATTTCACTTGTTCACTGACCCGTTACAAATTAATGTGGAGTGAGAAGGAGGGAAAGAATTAAAGAAGCGCACTTAATTCCTATTGCTTTGATTTTATGCAAGAATTGAACTGATTGCTACTGCATTGTGAAATAACACTATTGAAATTAAATTGGATTCCGAAATGTAGTATGATGTGGTTATGATGATTTTAACCTTATCATGTTAACCAATTAAATTACAAAAAGAAATCAACCATTTTGTTGGTGTCTTGAATCTTCAACATTAATTATTAAGGAAAATACAAAACTAGACCTGCTTTGGTAAGTCAAAGCACAGACAGATACAGATATCAGAAAATATTAAATTATCCCTCTAAGATGACAACACCTTTATAAATACTGTGAATCTTGGCAAACATCTGTTTTTATTAAAACTGCTGCTGTAAACCTCAGTTAATTTATAATACTATGTATACTCCCATTTGGATTTTTTAAAGGAGTCACATAATGTAAAGGAGCATGTGCATTAATGTAATTTAAAAAATTTTCCTTCATGTAATCTGCATATGGTGAACCAAAGAACTTGTTTGTCGTGACTTGCATTCACAACTGGATTTCTTTCTTGGTTCTGAAGACATCCTTGCCTATGTGTTCAATTCCAGCAATCATTCATCAAACTACAATGATATGTGGTGTGTTACGTTTCAGTTGTGTTGCACAAGATTAAAGTTTCTTGAAAATTTGAACCTCACAGACTTACACTGGGGAAAAAGTCTACTGTCAGAACACAGGCCTCTCCCTCGGTACACATTATTAGAGTCTTTTTAGAGACAAGCAGGCAATTTTGCTGTCATTGGTCTCGTTTGAACAGAATATGTTTATCCTTGCAATACTCTTGGGGGAAGGTGTCAAAAATGGATCACCCATGTGCAGGTGACACAGCTGTTATACAGTCAATGGAAGTCTTTTTTTATGTTACTATTAAAACAGCTATGGTAGACATATTCTTTCGCTTGTTTGATTTATTGCACAAACTGCAAGTTTACTTTTGCAAGGAGCAATGGTCACTACTGACAGCTAATAATACTTTAACACAAACTTCTGACGTTATCTTTAATTTCTGTTTATTATGCCCAAATTTATTGAATTATATATTCATTTGTTTGATCAAATTTTCACAAACTTATTTAAAAGTAAATGATATGCCACTAGATTGACAAGGTTTGAATTTGACAACGCTTTCTGATGCTAATATTTCTATGCAATTTGACACTGCAGTTTTACCTAAGTAGTTATTTGCTGCTTTCCAAAATCACAGGCCATGGAAAAGCAAAGCTGATGGTCTTTTTATTTCATATAATGTTACTTTATTATAATAGAAAAGAGTAGAGTCCTTTGTAAAGTGCATAGCACTGTGGCTTTAAAATGGAATTCCATATCCATTGGTGAGTGCTGTTTTGAAACAGGCTCAAATGTATCATCTGAAGATGTCCTATCTCAGATAATTTTTAAGAGTTTCTCATCAAATTCCTCTTGATGGGGAGTGATGGGCAGCTTTTGTTGTTTGTGGATCTGGCCTGGCAGTGGACAAAAATACTGCTTTATCACCGGCCTAATATGTGACACCACTGACCATTGTTTGAGAGATATTACATTGAATATTACCAGAAATAAGTTAAGTGCCATTGATGTTGAGGGTTTCTCCCAGTGAAGCCTAGTGAGTAATCCCACACGACTATACCAAACTCATCTCATGTACCACACCCCTGTCATGCTCCACTCATCCCCTGCTAATCCAGTTCTCCCACTCGTTGAAGGTGGATGTGCTGGGTGAATAGTCAGGATGGTGAATATCCATTGCAGGGATATTCCTGGATTCCTGGTACCAACTCCATATCTAAAAGGTCTTTGTGAACTTGGTCAAGTGCTGGCAGTCTAGGGTTGCCATGCATGGTTTGTACCATTTGTTCTCTTCATTGCAGATTAGGGCAAGTTGGTGCCCTGCTTAATAGACAGTGACCTGGAAGAGCTGATGGATGGTCTGGTGCAGAGGAGGACTGTCTATTTCCCCCCAGGACTGGTAGGGAAGATCTCAATATCAGATCCTGTCAGCCTGGTCTGAGATTGCTGCTCAGGTCAGTGATGTCTAACCATCCATTGGAATGTCTAACAGTTAAAGAAGAAGGTGAATGACCATCTCTGTTCTGTCAGGGTAAGTGCTACTATCTTCTATTTGTCACCTTATACCTCACACCTTCTTGAAGAAGGGCTTATGCCCGAAACGTCGAATCTCCTGCTCCTTGGATGCTGCCTGACCCACTGTGCTTTTCCAGCAACACATTTCCACCTCACACTTACTCTATCTCTGCTTCCGTACAGAAGCCCACCAAGACTCATGCTCCACCAATCTTGCTCTTGCTTACAAAGTCTTCCCCACTCACCCTCACCCACACAATCACCCCAGACTATGAACCCTGCATGGCCTACTCAGACATTCAGGAAACCTTTCCACCTCTCCCCCACCTGCACCAGTGCTAACAGCTGTGCCAGCCACTTTCATTTCACTCAATCCCTCCCTTTGCCTCATTCCAGGAGAAAATAGCCTAGAATTGGACAGAACGAGACAAGAAAAACCAAGGTGGGCTTCCAGACATTTGGCTCCGTGTGATCTACAAAGGGAGAGTGCTGCCTGTGACCTCCCTGAGCAACCAGCTGACTGGGCCTAAGCCCCTAGACTCATTGTAGATGTTTTCCTTTCCCTTCTTTTTCCTGTGTCAGGTTCCCCTGCCTGAAGAGAGTCTCCCTTGACTTGACTAAGGACTACTGCCATTAGAGATGTACCTGCAGTACCTTTGGAGCATACATGGCTGGTACACATCCAGGTGTGAGAGCATCACCACCTTGTTCGATCAGGGGATCCACTCATGTCAATTGGTGCGTGGACACATTGACCTCCAGTTCTGGAAGTGACAGCCTTCCATGGACTTTGGAGATCTGCACGGTGGCAGGAAAACCATCCAGCAACATATCCACCCCATGACTGGTGACTGCATGCAACAACAACAAGTTGAAATTGCTTCTCTTTAATTTCTCAGGTCCAACCCTTAACGTTGTTATCAAACCCGCTGACAGAGGTGCTGATGTTGTGGTTTGGTGCACTGATCTTTACCTTGTGGAGGCTCAACACCAACTCTCGGACACTTCTTCCTACTTCTCCCAGGACCATGACCCCAGATCCGAACATCAAGACATTGTTGCCAGGACTGTCACCAACCTGATTGCCTGCAGAGATCATCCCCCCACTCACTGCCTAACCATAACTATATGGTTATATAGTCTCCCAACCCTAGATAGCCTGTTTCTACCTCCTTCCCAAAAATCCACAAATTAGACTATCCCGATAGGTCCATTGTATCTCCCTTTCCTACCTCACCAAGCTCATTTTCTCCTACCTTGACTCCATCCTCTCTCACCTTGTCTGGACCCTGTCCAACTACATTTACAATTCCTCTGATGCCCTCCACCATGTTGACAATTTCCAGTTCCCTGGCCCTAACTGCCCCCTGTTCACCATGGATGTTCAATTCCTCTACACCTCCATTACCACCAGGATTGTCTGAGAGCTCTCGGCTTCTTCCTTGACCAGAGGCTTGAACGCCCCCCATCCATTACCACCATCCTCCTCCCCCGACTGAACTTGCTTTCTCATTGAACAATTTCTCTTTAATTCATCTCACTTCTGCAAAGTCAAAGGTGTGGCTATGGGAACTTGCATGGATTCCAGCTATGCCTGTCTCTTTATGTGGAACTATCCTTGCTCCAGTCCTACATTGGATCCCTCCTGCAACTCTTTCTTCAGTAAATCAACAACTGTTTCAGTTCCGCTTCCTGCTCCTGCCAGGACCTTGAAACAGTTGTTCATAGAATAGAATCGTAGAATCCCTGCAGTATGGAAACAGGCCTTTCAACCCAACAAGTCCACATTGACCCTCCAAAGAGTAACCCACCCTGACCCATTCCCCTACCCTACTTTCCTATATTTAGCACTGACTAATGCACCTAACCTACACATTTCCTGAACACTATGAACAATTTAGCATGGCCAATTCACCTAACCTGTACATCTTTAGATTGTAGGAGGAAACTGGAGCACCTGGAGGAAACTCACGTAGACACAGGGATAATGTGCAAACTCCACACAGACAGTCAGCTGAGGCTGGAATCAAAAGTGGGTCCCTGGCACTGTGAGGCAACAGTGCTAACCACTGAACCATCATGCCACACCATCGTCTTTCACATAACTTTCACATAGTCAAGTTCCAACAGTTCCCTCCCTTTTCCTGACCTCTCCGTCTTCATTTTGGGGAATAAACTGTCTACTGCCATCCACTACAAAGCCACTGACTCCCATAACTATCTTCAATACAGCTCTTCACAGGCCATGTTCTGCAATGACTCCATCCCATTCTCCCAGTTCTTTCACCTACGTTGCATCTGTTCAGATGATACCACCTTCCAAAATAACGCGGCTGACATGGCTTGCTTCCTCCATAACTGAGGCTTCCCACCCATTGTGGTTGAGAGGTCCCTCAATCACATCCGACCTATCACTTGTGCTTCTATCCTTGCCCCTTCCCATCATTCACAGCAGCGTGATTGGGTTGTCTTTGACTTCACTGTTCATCCCCCCAGCCTCCGCATTCAAAGGATCATTCACCACCATTTCAGACAACTCCAGCAGAATGCTGCCACCAAGCATTCCTTCCCCTCACACCCCCTGTCTGCATTTCACAGGAATCGTTCCCACCGGGACACCTTACTCCGTTCATTGATCATGAACACAACCCATCCTTTCATGGTATCTGCCTATTTAAATGCAGAAGGTGCAACACCTGCCCTTTCACCTCCTCCCTGCTCAACATCCAAGGGCTTCAACACTCCTTTCAAGTGAAGCAGCATTTCACCTGCGCCTACTCCAATCTTGTGTATTGTATTCACTGCAACCAATGTGGCCTACTCTACATTGTAGGAGAAAGTGAGGTCTGCAGATGCTGGAGATCAGAGTTGAAAATGTGTTGCTGGAAAAGCGCAGCAGGTCAGGCAGCATCCAAGGAACAGGAAATTTGAAGTTTCGGGCATAAGCCCTTCATCAGGAATCGGGTTGATGAAGGGCTTATGCCCGAAATGTCGAATTTCCTGTTCCTTGGATGCTGTCTAGACTACAAGTATAGACTGTGCGACCATTTTGTGGAACGCCTCCAGTCGGTACACAAGCAGGACCCTGACCTTCCCATAGCCAGTCATTTTAACCCAGCATCCTGCTCACAATGCCCACATGTCTGTCGTCAGCAAGATGCAGTGTTCCAGTGAATCACAGCACAAACTGGAGGAACTAACATCTCACCTTCAGACTAGGCTTTTTAAAAATAAAAACTGAAAGAACTGTGAATGCTGTAAATCAGAAAGAAAAGCTGAAGTCATTGTAAAAATCCAGCTGATCCAGCATCTGTGAAAAAAAATCAAAGTTAACGTTTTGGGTTCGGTGACTCTTCCTCAGAACTGATAGTAGTGAGGAAACTGCTGGTTTATATGCAGAAGATAGGGTGTGGGGAGGATGTAAGGGGTAAATAATAAGTGTGGAGAGAGCCCAAAGAGAGAAAAGAACAGTTGGACAGACAAAGGAGTGGATAACAATCTGGCTGGGAGGGTGAATAGCTGTTAATGGAGACTGTTAATAGCTAACAGTAGGTAGTGTGTAATGGCAGATTATGTGATAACAAGGTCTAGTGTATGTGGTAGGTGGTTAGGACATGGGAGAGTGCATGCCCTAAAATTATTGAACTGTTAGTAGCTAACAATAGGTAGTGTGTAATGGCAGACTGATCTGGTGTGTGGTAGGGAGGCTGGGGCATGGAGGTGTTCAGGCCCGAAAATTATTGCTGCTTCATAATTAACTTCCAAATTAGGTCCAGTATTTTAAAAGAATAAGGTTCAAACCTAGTATAGTCATGGTCTATACATTCACTAGTCCGGTTTTCTGGTGATGATGTACACATTCTATTCTCCGATACTACAGTAAGACATCTTTATCTAGTTCCCTCTGCACAAACATATGAATTACAATAGATCATTTGTTCCTTTGAACATACTGCACCATTCAATAAGATCTGATGATGAACTTAACTCCACATTTCAACATCCCGCGCACCCTTCCCTGATAATCTTTGATTTCCTTGTTAGTCAAAAATCTAGTTGGTTCTGTCATAAAAATATTCAAGGCCCAGCCTCCACCATGGAAAGAGTTCCCCGAAGATTCACACCCCGAGAGAAAAGATTTCTCTAAAATTCCATTTTTCATGCTTCTCCCCCCCCCCCCATCCCCCTCCATGTTCTAGCTTCCCTCACAAGGAAAATGTCCTTTCAACATCTGCCCTGTCAAGGTTCCACAGAACCTTATATGTTTCATTCGGATCCCCTCTGATTATTCTAAACCCCAATGGATACTGGCCCATGCCTGTCCAATCTTTCCTCATAAGGCAACGCATTGTCCCAAGTAGGAGCGGATTACTGCAGACCTTGGAGTCTGCACTGAAAACAATAAATGCTGGAGACCACAATGGGTCAGGCAGCATTCATGGAGAGAGAGCAAGCTAACATTTCGAATGGAGATGACTCTTCATCAGAGCTGAAGTGAAGTGTGGAGAGGATAAAATTTATGCTATAGTTTGGGGGAGGCGGTTGTGAGGGTATTGCGTGCTGATGGAGAAAAGATGTTGATAATTCAGATTAAGTGATTGGAATGTGAGAATGGCAGAACAATGGTGTGTCTTACTGCCAGACTTGAAAGGACAGACAGTCCCACTGGGGAACGGGAGGGGAGAGAAGACATGATAACACACTGTAACAAGTAAAGCTTCACAATTTATTGGTGTGGAAGTAGACTGTAAAGTGCCTACAGAAACAGAAGTCACTGGAAAAGTGCAGCAGGTTTGGCATTCTCTGTGAAGATAAATCAATGCTAACGTTTCAGGTCCTGTGACCCTTCCTTGGAATTGATAGTAGCTAGGAAAATGTTGGTTTATATGCAGAAGATAGGGTGAGGGGAGGATGTGCAGAGTAAATGACAGGTATGGATAGAGCCCAAGGAGACAGAAAAACTGTCAGACAAAGGAATCAATGACAATCTGGTGAGGACAGTGAATAGCCCTAAAATTATTGAATCCAGAGGGCTGCAGGGTTCCCGAGTGGAAAATGAGGTGTTGCTCTTTCAGCTTGTGTTCACTGGAACACTGCAGCAAGCCTGAGATTGAGCTGTTGGCCAGGGAACAGGGTAATGTGTTAAAATGGCAAGCAACTGGAAGCTCAGGGTCATTTTTTGAGGACAGATCATAGATGTTCTGTGAAGAGGTCACCCAGTCTATACTTTGTTTCCCCAATGTAGAGGAGACCACATTGTGAGCAGTGACTAGGTTGTGAGAGGTGCAGGTAAAGTGTTGTTTCACCTGGAAGGTCCTTAGATACTGAGGAGAGTGGAGGTAAAGGGGCTGGTGTCATAGCTTTAGTGGAGGAAAGTGCCAGGGGGCTGTAGGGGGGGTGTTGGGATTGAAGGAAGGGTGGATAGGGTGTCCTGGAGGGAGCAGCCCCTGTGAAAGATAGGGAACAACATAGTGGTGAAGTGAATTTTTCATTACTGTTTTGAGATGTGAGTTTACTGTACCTGTTGCACCAAATGTTCTCGATAAGGTAACAATGAAACACTTGGTCAAAAGCTAGATTAGCTGGATTACCTGAAGACAAAAACAGATTTGAATTAGGCCAATCAGTTTAATTTATACCCTGAAAAAAAAACAAGTTCCAATCAAGTTTGAATTTAGTATATTGACAACCCTAAAAGCTAATGACACAGTCCGATGCTTTGGGGCATAAGACGAGGGAAAATTGAACAGTTGGGAGGAGAACTGCCAAGCCACCAGCAGTAGACTACTCAAAAAAAATCTCTCTTAAAGGTACCTTTCCCGATCAGTAACCCATGAAGCAGAATCCCCAGGAAGAAGAAAAGAAGACAGGAATACAGAAAAAAACAGAAAGCTGCCTGCTTTTGAGATAAGAAGTTTTGTTTTGTAAATCTTAATCAGAATTTTAGCAGCCTAATATCAGAGAAGGGAAATTAAAAGATAGGTTAGAGGAAGGAGTTGTAAACAGTTGTAAGTTAATTGCTCTCTGTTATACTTGAAGAAGTAAAGTTGTTTATTTTTACTTTAAATAGTTCTTGGCCTCTCGAATTTTCACAGATTACTGCATGGGATAAATCTTTTCTGTGTTACTGGTTTAAATTAAGCAGAAGGGTTTACCCTGTGTCATAACAAGTATTGACGTGGAACAAGGCATCACCATGGTTGCAAAACAAAAGCTCAAGAACCACGGATGCTAGAAATCAGAAACAAAAAAAACAGAAATTGCTGGAGAAACTCAGCAGGTCTGTTAGCATCTGTTAACAGAAAGCAGAGTTAATGTTTCACGTCCAATGAGGTTTCGTCAGAATTGATGGTAGGAAAAGGTTAGCATTTCTGCTGAAGAGGGGGTGGGGAAGGAGGAGGAGTAAAACAATAGGTGCAGACAGAACCTAGAGAGAATGAATACCAGGTGGATAGACAAAGGAATAGGAAAAGGTCAACCTGGGGAATAAATATCTACTAATGGGGGCATGAAATGGCTGATAATGTGCTATTAGAGGTTGCAGCTCATAAGGTCTGGTGTGTGAGGGTTGGGGTAAGGACATGGGAGAAGGTGCTCAGGTAATAAAATTATTGAAGTTAATACTGAGTCCTGAAGGTGGCAGCATCCCCAAGTGGAAAATTAGATACAGTTTTTCCAGCTTGTGCTGAGCTTCGCTCTAGCACTGCAGCGAGCCTGAGACATGGTCGGGTGTTTGAGGTGATTGTAACAAAGTCAGCCAGTTGAACCTCAAAGAATATGAGTTCCCTGATTGGGGCTGTTAGTCTGGTCCAATCAGGGAGTTCTGGATGACAGATATAAACAGGAGTGTCAGAGGATCTGTTCACTCTGAGAGCTGACTCTGAGGAAGCTGGGTCAGTGTCAAGGACTCTCCATATATTAATAAATGGGTGACTTGGTGAAGGGATACCGGCCTCTGTGGAGTTATTTCTGAGTTTTGAACTGGCAAGTAGCAGAAGGCTCAGGGTCATCTTTGCAGTCGGAATGTAGGTATTCTGAAAGGCAGTTGTCCCGTCTCCTATCCTCCAATGTAGAGGAGACCACATCTTTGCTGCTCAGTGGAATTATTTTTGTGAACTGCCTTGTTTATTCCACACTCTTTCTCAACTGTTAGAAACATCCTTTGATCAATTCTTCATTTTCCCGGCAAATTTCTTCACTTCTTACTCACTGTCCATCTCTCCCTTCATGTCAAACTCCACCCTCCCTCCAACCTTGTAAACTAGTTAGGGTCATATTATTATGAGAAGAGCGGCAAATAGAGAGGAAACAGCAGTCAGCATCACTGAGAGGAGCAGGTGAGGGGAGGAGGATGTCAGGCAGTCAGCATCACTGAGAGGAGTGGGCAAGATAAGGATCCTTGCAGAGAAATATATAGAACCGGGCAGACGTGAGTGATACTCAGGACACAAACACAAATAAGATTTTTCTAGTCTATACTTAGTAGAAGTAAGGGTATGGTAAAGGCAAGGGTCCAGATTTTATTTAGTTGAGGAATGTTTGGGGAGTTAAGATTAGATGCTCTACAGTTTGGAAACAGGACTTTCGGCCTACCAAGTCCACACTGACACTCTGAAGAGTAACCCACCCAGACCCATTCCTCCTCTCTATAGTTACCCCTAACTAATGCACCTAACACTATGGCAATCTAGCATGGCCAATTCACCTGACCTGCACATCTTTGGAGTTCCTGTCTAGAGGAAGGAGTTGTAAACAGTTGTAAGTTAATTGCTCTCTGTTATACTTGAAGAAGTAAAGTTGTTTATTTTTACTTTAAATAGTTCTTGGCCTCTCGAATTTTCACAGATTACTGCATGGGATAAATCTTTTCTGTGTTACTGGTTTAAATTAAGCAGAAGGGTTTACCCTGTGTCATAACAAGTATTGACGTGGAACAAGGCATCACCATGGTTGCAAAACAAAAGCTCAAGAACCACGGATGCTAGAAATCAGAAACAAAAAAAACAGAAATTGCTGGAGAAACTCAGCAGGTCTGTTAGCATCTGTTAACAGAAAGCAGAGTTAATGTTTCACGTCCAATGAGGTTTCGTCAGAATTGATGGTAGGAAAAGGTTAGCATTTCTGCTGAAGAGGGGGTGGGGAAGGAGGAGGAGTAAAACAATAGGTGCAGACAGAACCTAGAGAGAATGAATACCAGGTGGATAGACAAAGGAATAGGAAAAGGTCAACCTGGGGAATAAATATCTACTAATGGGGGCATGAAATGGCTGATAATGTGCTATTAGAGGTTGCAGCTCATAAGGTCTGGTGTGTGAGGGTTGGGGTAAGGACATGGGAGAAGGTGCTCAGGTAATAAAATTATTGAAGTTAATACTGAGTCCTGAAGGTGGCAGCATCCCCAAGTGGAAAATTAGATACAGTTTTTCCAGCTTGTGCTGAGCTTCGCTCTAGCACTGCAGCGAGCCTGAGACATGGTCGGGTGTTTGAGGTGATTGTAACAAAGTCAGCCAGTTGAACCTCAAAGAATATGAGTTCCCTGATTGGGGCTGTTAGTCTGGTCCAATCAGGGAGTTCTGGATGACAGATATAAACAGGAGTGTCAGAGGATCTGTTCACTCTGAGAGCTGACTCTGAGGAAGCTGGGTCAGTGTCAAGGACTCTCCATATATTAATAAATGGGTGACTTGGTGAAGGGATACCGGCCTCTGTGGAGTTATTTCTGAGTTTTGAACTGGCAAGTAGCAGAAGGCTCAGGGTCATCTTTGCAGTCGGAATGTAGGTATTCTGAAAGGCAGTTGTCCCGTCTCCTATCCTCCAATGTAGAGGAGACCACATTGTGAGCAGCTAATACAGTAGACTAGATTGAGTGAAGTTCAGGTAGATTGCTACTTCCCTAGAAGGTGTTTGGGATAGTGAGGAGGGAGAAAGTAAATGGGCAGGTGTTACGCCTTCTGTGACTGCGTCGGAAGGTGTCGTTGGGTATGGGGATGTGTTAGGAATGAAGGAGAAGTGGACCAAGGTGTCCCAGAGGGAACTTTGCCCTTGGAAGGCTGACAAGGGAGAGAATGGGAATATGTCTCTGTTTGTGACGTTCTGCTGGAGGTGGCAGGAATGGTAGCTTATGATCCTTTGGATGTGGATGCTGGTAAGGTGGTAAGTGAGGACCAGAAAACTCTACTGCAGACAGAAGAAGGTGGTGGAGGATGGGGACAGTTTAGACCTCTTTTCCAGTAAGAAGCAGAGAACCCTGAGACCATCCTGATGGGGGATGGACATATAAAAGGGTTGTGCATCCATGGTGAAGAGGCAGCGGCTGGGGCCCTCAAACAGGAATTTCTGAAACTGAAATAAAGCATCAGATGAATCACAGATGCAAATGGGAAGGGACTGGATGTTCATCACCTGTGTTATTGACTTGGAAAAGAACAAAATCACAGTGAGGAAATATAACTGCAGCACGTAAGAGTTATAAGTCTCTTTTGCATTTCAAATAGTTGACATGTGGAGAATAAACCTCAGGACGATTCTTCATAGACTTTTTTTTCTTATCTGTGCAATTTTAAAAATTAGTATTCTGTATCTCCCTTAGTGGAAAACATGCTGCCAGGCATGAACTGGTGCTGTCAGGTGAGTATTCTTGATGAATAAGGCTGTGTCTAATATGGAGAATACATGGCAATGAGTGGCTGCAGGTGCCATCCATGATTTAGAACATACCCCACCATTAGTGTAAGGCTCTCGATCATGGCACTTTCTCTCTTAAGGTTTTGATTTTACATTTAGGTTACATTACAGGACATCCATTATAGCATACACTGTGTTATCACGAACACAATTCTTAAGGTCCAAGGATGGCACTATGATGAGTATGGACTTATTTTAGAACTAGTTATGAACTTAGGACTCCACAATAATACATTACAGTGAATAACTAACTGGATTTGTAGGGTGTCAGGAGAAACCAAAGTGCTATAACTTATGCACAGTTTTCAGTCAGGATTGTTAGGGTAGTTGGCTGAATGGTCCTATCAGTGGAGCACAGAGTGCCATTGGGCCTGCATCTAGAGGGAACCCCAATGAAATGACAAAGAGGTGAACAACTGCAATATTTTAAGCCCTGTTTTTGTGGGAGATTTAGATAATATCGAGAAAAAAAACCCATTACAAATAGTAGTTACAAACCTAGAGTGTTTCGCAGATGAAATATAACTGTACAAAAATAACAGGATGTGTGGCATGACAGCAGAAAGCAAAGTGTCATCATTATAAACAGTCTTCAGTTGGGTTCCAAACACATTTGTAACAGGTTCGACTGCGTTCAGATCCAACGTGAGCCACAGGTTATGTTTTACTTGCACAGAAACAGCGATTAGTTTTGCATCTTTAAATGTCAGCTTATAATGAAAATGAACAGTCTGAAAGATGAATGGATTTGTTTCTCAAAATTATTGAAAAAAAAACAAGTCATACCCTAATGGTGTTTATTCTAGATGTAATATGAAGATGAATCAGTAGAAGCCACACTGGTCTTTAGCAGCCTAACAGCATGGCAAAGAGAAGCCTGAGAGAGATAGAGTAGACAAATAAATGGGGAGAGAGAAGAAGATGCATATGAAATGAGACACACTACCCTTTAAAGATGATAAGTGAAACTATATCATAGAGAAGTGGCTGTTTTGCTAATGGCAATACTTTCCAATATTTTCAACAGAGAAGTGTATTAAGAGACTGGCAGGCTTTGTCAGTTGTCTCGTCTTCAGAGCAATTTTCTAATAAATCCTTATTGTGCATAATAGCAGTTGTTTTTTTTTTGCAAATAATTCAGTGTGAATGCATTATACATATATTATCAGCTTTAAAAAAATGGCATTATGACTTTATACCCAGTACACAATAATTCTCAAACAGTATTAGCACATCTTAATGAGGCGTTTTAATAAGATGATTCCAAACACATTTGTAACAGGTTCTACTGTGTTCAGGCCCAACATGTAACGTGGTACATTTTACTCATGTACAGTGATTAGTCCTTGCATCTTTAAATGTCAGTTTTTCAAAAATGAACACACCAACCCTTAACTATAAGGGTTGCATTTTTAAGACTATAACGGAATAAGCAAATATGTGGTAACTGTATATAATTTGTGAACAGACTAATGCATTTTGGAGAACCAATGACATCTAACGTGAAGCAACACATCACAAATTGGATAACTGTAGCTCCAAAAAGAGCAATATTTACATAAAAATCCTTGAATCTTACAGATTCCTGACCAACACATTTTTGCATCTAACAAAATTCAGCTTCTTCGCAGTCAAAGAAGTTGACACTGTGTTTGTTGAAAAGTTTAATTAGTAAAAACCTCTCCCCAAGGCCTGTGATGGCACAAGGTGTAATTGGAGATGCTGTCCCAGCTTGCTTGTTCTGCAATACACTACAGCTCATGCACAGATGGGCTGGTGAAGAAACTGTGAATGGACAAATGATAACAGAATATTCAGTAATTCCAACATCAGCTCATTAGCAATCTGTCAGAGATTTTAATTTGTGCAGTGGTGAAAAATGCAGGAATGCAACACAGTCAGAAGACAAGATTTAGGAGTTATAGCACCTAATTGAAAAGACTTTCATAATGAATCAACACTGACTGGGAACTTTGAGAATAATCAGGTTATTGTTTTGAATCCATTATTGATTATATAAGAGCATACCATGAGAAGACGTAAGCTAATAGCATGTCAGTTGAAAAAAAATTTGTACATATGCTTTGATTATCAGATTACCCTACTATAGTCAGATTTTAAATTAATTAATTACCGGAGGCCGATAAGATTTTTTTTTTAAAAATGGATTTTTAAGAATGAAGCAATGTCACAAATTTGAGTAACTGAGCATTAACCAGGGGCTAACGGCAAACTGGAGTGACAGGACAATGACGGACTTCTTAAAAAAATCTGTTTCTCCAAAGGTTTACTGAAGTTTTCAGGCAATCAAAATAGGGTAATCAATCTGAATGTGATTATGCAGCTGTGGAGGCACTGAGAATTAAAAAAAACATTGGGTTATGGTAGACAGTGTAAAATTCACATCATGAATTCACTCTGCACACACCCTACAGGAGCAGACATAATGCAGGACACTTCTATTACTGTATAAGTAATTATCTGCAATGTTTTCTACACTTCTCTGGGGTATACACATAAGAAGACTAGATATAGAGCTTGCCTTTATATTCACTATTAGTGGAGTTGCCAACGCAATGCTAATAGCAATTACTTCTGTATTTTATATGACAGGGTACTGTGTTAATCAGCACAGCTGTTTTAATATTTGAAATTAAAATTTGACTATAATTTGGAATAATGAATATCTGCATGTACCATTATAGAGCATTGTGATGGAAAGAGAACACCATTCAAAATCGCATACTTAAACCATTAGACTTTCTGGACATTTGTGAAATTTAGAGGTTTAGATCGTGACATAGTTCGTTGACCTCCCAACTCCCACTCTTAGCCCATCCTCCAAAGCAAACATTCCCTGTCGTGTTATTTCAGAAATAATAATTGCACCATCTCTAATAGGAAGTATAAAAAAAGACATGCTCTTCACCACTAAAATTATTACTTTTTATGTCAAGGTGAAATCTTGCTTCTATAATGTTGTAGTTTAGCTGCAGCGTAAAAAAAATTATTAATTCTATGCAAATTACAAAAGCAATTTTATCTTTAAACAGCTAGTTTTATTTTTATTGTAAGATGATGGAAGACAACTTAATAACTGGAATGTGAGGTTCATCCTGTATCATCAGGAGATGGAAATGTAATCTTTTAAGTGATCAATTAACACATAATTCTGACCATTGCATACACAGTCCAGAAAACTGGAAGTATTGTAATCCTCCGACACCTGCTAGTGTTGTGAACTTTAGAAAATTCAATCATGACTATCTTGTATTGGACAAAACATTAGGAGTTCAAATCAATACTTCACTGAGGTGTGTTCAACAGAAGCCACACCCTCTATTAAACTAAAGGAACTCAAATATAATTGGATCAACAAATTAAAATTGGACACTGTAGAAATATATTGACAGCAGCACGATCCACTTCTAACAACAAAATTCTATTTTGGAAGAGGGCAAAAGATGGGCTATAGGAGTTCAGTAGCTTGTTATCCCGTATTCCAGTTGAATTTCACCCTCGATGCATTTATGCGTGGCTCAGTTGTGTGTTCATTTTTATCAAACCACAAGGGGGTGGCAGTGAGCAAAGGCTGGACACCTCCTACAGAATGGAGGGCTATTTCACTAAATCCCTCAGATGCCTGTCACAACTGATTCCAGGGTGGCATTTGCAGGGCTTGGGAAGAAGTCACCTTCCATAGTCTCTGTTGAAGTTTGGGGGAGAAGGGGGAGATAGGCTTTTGGATGTGCAGTTCAACGTGGGTGACACAAAAATTAATGCATTTGCCTCGCCTACATGATTCTGATGAGCTGGTTCACCTCCAGCACTGGTGTTCCCCACTTTCTGAAAGCTGCAGGCGACCTCTGCATAAGACAGGTGGCTCCAGAAGGCTTGTTTACCAAACATATAGTACAGACCTTGTGCACTTCCTAACGGGAGGCTGTCTCTGAAGGAGAAGCTGCACCAAAAGCTGGCTTCAATGTTGGAGATGTAACAATAAGGCAGACGGGGGGAGTCAATAGTGATGGATGTGATTCAGAAGCACTAGTATTGCGGTTCATCGTGAGAAGAGACACCATGGACAATAGAGGGTTCAGGCAACTCTCAAGAGCATTGTTGGTAGGGAATACATGGCCAGGAAGTACAAATCCTGGAGTGTCCACCTGAGGACCTAGCAGCAGTTCCACAACGTCCAATGGCCACATTCAAGGTCACTGAATGTCTCTTAAATCCACTACAGTAATAATCTCCCATGCTGCTTAAAGCACCACTCCTCATTGCTCACTGAGCACTAGTGCTCAGAGCTCACACCTAACCTCCCAATCCTCCAACTCACCCTCAGACACTAATTAATGTGGCCGGCCTCGAATCCACATGTTGCTGCCCCAGCATTGTTCCATGATTCAACAAGGCAGAATCATAACCAAAAATGCGATGGAACAAGTCTTGGACATTCTGCAAGACAAAGTAGAACAGATCCGTTGGCAGATAGAGATGACTGCATCACCTGAGCACTGCAGAGGAGATGACTGCAGCATCTGTAACATTCAGTATTGCAAGAGACCTTAATTCCTGCTTTGTACTCCTTTTGTAACTCCCAGCTCACCCTCATTCTGCCATCTGGCCAAATAGTGTGACCATGGATCTTCTGTATTCCACCCACTTCCCTCACAGCAACCTTCCTTTCAGTGTTTTTGCTTTCAGAACCACTAGTAGACATTGCCCAGACCTGTGGAAAAGGAAGGGGAAATTACTGGGCCAGCATTGTTGAAGAGGCCCTATCACAAGACCTGATGGAATATATTGGGGAGACAGGCCGCCTACTTGTGGAACATTTCAGAAAACACCTCTGGACACGCGGACCAACCAACCCAACCACCCAGTGACTCAACACTTCAACTCCCCCTCCCACTCCACCAAGGACATGCAGGTCCTTGGACTCTTCCATCGCCAGACCATAGCAACATGACGGCTGGAGGAAGAGCGCCTCATCTTCCGCCTAGGAACCCTCCAACCACAAGGGATGAACTCAGATTTCTCCAGATTCCTCATTTCCCCTCCCCCCACCTTATCTCAGTCCCAACCCTCGAACTCAGCACCACCTTCCTAACCTGCAATCTTCTTCCTGACCTCTCCGCCCCCACCCCACTCTGGCCTATCACCCTCACTTTAACCTCTTTCCACCTATCGCATTTCCAACGCCCCTCCCCCAAGTCCCTCCTCCCTACCTTTTATCTTAGCCTGCTTGGCACACTTTCCTCATTCCCGAAGAAGGGCTCATGCCCAAAACGTTGATTCTCCTGCTCCTTGGATGCTGCCTGACCTGCTGTGCTTTTCCAGCAACACATTTTCAGCTCTGATCTCCAGCATCTGCAGTCATCACTTTCTCCTGGAATGAAAAATAGTTGTTTGTAAACTTGCCAGAGGACAAGACTACGATTGGTCCTTGCCATAGAGGAGGGATGAGGACCTTGTTGGAATGGTTACACATACTGAGATGCTGGGGACATTGACTGACCGGCCATGCAGCTTTGTGTCATTGTCAAGGGGCATGGAGGAGTTTGGTTCAACTTAATAGAGGGAATAGCAAACTCTACTCAGGTGCCTGTTGACTTGCAGACCCAGAGGTAGTGCCACTACTCCCCCCTTATTTCTCACAACCTTCGTACATTGCATGCATAGGCGATCTACCACTGTGCATCCCAATGAAGATGAGGCAACACATTGACAAATACAGGAATTCACCAAAAACATTTGTCAATACACTCCAGAGTACCTTCAGACAATGCGCGAAAGAAAAGGTTCCCAAAATGTAACTTAGTGGACCAGGTCCCTGAAATTACAAGCCCTGGCTAGCATCTTCACACTTTATTTCTAGACAATAAATCCCTTGCACATCCCACTGATCAAATTTGGGACCCTGGTGCCACATTATCTGCTCCGTTTTCGCAATGTCGGGATAGCACCATATTATTGGGCGGACTCTTACCGGAACTCGGCTCAGTGTCATTTTTGGTGAGTTTTAAAAAGAGGTAATTCAACCCATTGGGTCTGCCCCACCATTCATTATAATCGTAGCTCATCAAACATTTCAATGTATTTCACCCACCCCCACCCCCAGAAAAGCCTGTAGGCCACAGATAGTCAGAACAAACCTCAACCTTAGAGACTGAACTTCCATCGCTCTCTGTGCTAGAGAATTCCAAAGGTTCAGAGTTTTCTGAGTGAAAGTATTTCTCCTCATTTCGGACCTAAATGACATTGCCCCAAATTTTTAAATTCTGCCCCGGCTCTGGATTCCCCAACTAGGAGAAGCATCTTACCTCCGTCTACCTTGTCAACTTTAAATGAGATCACCTCTCATTCTTTGAAAATCTAGAGAATACAGTTTGCCCAATTTCTCTTCATAACATAGACCCCACTATCCTGGGAACAATTCTGGTGAACCACTGTTGCACTCCATCTCTGGCAATGTCTTTCTTGAGATTTGCCTACAGCATTATCCAGATGCAGTCTAACCAAACACCAACACAACTGAAGCAAGACTTCACTACCCCTGTTCTCCAATCCTCTTGCAATTAGGGTGAAAATTCCATTAGCCTTCCTCATGCTTGCTGCACCCACATGTAGATCTTTGGTGACTTATTGACAAGGAAACCCTTGCACCCTTACATTTTCCAAACTCTTGCCATTTAAGAAATACTCTCCACATCTGTTTCTCCGACCAAAGTGGATAACCTCACATTTTTCCACATTATATTCCATCTGCCATATTCTTGTCCATTCACTAAGACATTCCAAATTCTCCTGAAGCCATAGAAACATACAAGATAGGAGCAGGAGGAGGCCATTCGATCCCTCAAGCCTGCTGTGTCTGTCAATATGATCATGGCTGATCATCAAGCTCAATACCCAAATCCCACCCTTCCCCATGTCCTTGATCCATTTAGCCATGATAATGGTATCTCCCTCCTTGTTTAAAACACATGATGTTTTGGTCTCAACCACGTTCTGTGGTAGTGAGTTTCATGGGCTCACCGTTCACTGGGTGAATACATTTCTTCTCATCTCGGTTTACCCCTTACCTTAAACTATTACCCCTGATTCTGAATTCCCCACATTTGGAATTCCCTTCCTGCATCTAACCTGTCTAGTCCAGTTAGAATTTTATGTGTTTCTACAACATCCTCCCCACATTCTTTTAAACCCCCAAGGAATGCTGGACAATCCCAGCCGACTCAATCTGTCTTCATACATCAGACCTGCCACCCCAGGAATCAATTTGGTAAAACTTTGCCGTGCTCTCTCAAAAGCAAAGACATTCTTCCCCAGGTAAGGAGATTAGAGCGACACACAATATTTCAGGTATGACAACACCAATGCCCTGTGGACTTCACATCTTTCTCATGACACACTTTCCCACTGTTTCATCCCAAAATTTGGAAATATTATACATGGTCCCCAACTCCAGATTATTGATATATATTGAGTACAGCTAGGTTCTAGTACTGATCCTTGTAGTACCCCACTATTCACAGCCTGCCAATGTGGGAGGGACTTATTCCTATTTTCTGCTTTCGGGGTGTTTGCCAACTATTAATTCACGCCAGTACATTATGTTCTAACCCATTTACTTAAATTTTTCTCACCAGATTTTTGTAGGGAACTTTATCAAATGCTTTCTGAAAATCTAAGTAAATTACATCCATTGGCTCTCTTTTGTCAATTTTGTCAGTAAGATCTACAAAAAACATCTTAACAAGTTCATTAAACATGATTTCCTATTCATAAATCCCTTGCAATTGCGCCCAGTTGGATCATTGTCAACCATGTCTCAATTATCTCATCCTTTCAAATTGATTCTGACAATTCCCCTGTGACTGATTTAAGGCTAACAGACCGTAGTTCCCTATTTTCTCTCTCGCTCCTTTCTTAAATAGTGTGTGACATTTGCTAACCTCCAATCTACAGGGATCATGTCCAAATCTATAAGATTTTGGAAGATAATCACCAATACATCAAATACCTCTGTAGCCACTTCCTTTCTCAACACTCTGGGATGTAGACCATTAGGACCTGGGAATTTATCAATGTTCAGCCCCATTAATTTCTCCAGTATGATCTGCTTACTGATGCTGATTTCAACTCCTCATTCTCTCTAGCCACTTGGATCTCTAATTCTGGGAGATTTCTTATATCTTCATCAATGAAAACAGAAACAAAGTCACAATTTAGCTTTTCTGCCATTTCTCTATTCCCCATTTTAAGTTCTCCTGACACTGCCTGCAATGGACGTGCATTCATTTTAGCTGAACATTTCTATCTTATAATCCTATAGAAGCTTTTCCAGTTTTATTTTTTTCTGGTTGCATTCATAATCCATTAATGCTTTCCTTATCAGTTTCTTGCCGTATTCTATAAATCTCAAAATCCTCAGAATCACTGGTATTCGCAGCAACTTTATAGGCCTTTTCTTTTCTTATACAATCCTGAATTTCCTTTGTTGGCCATAGTTGACTGAATCATAGATAAGTCATAGAAAATCATTGTAGATTTAGAGATTTCTTTTAAGTCTAAAGTAGCAGGTTGTCCAACTGACACCTCAACTTGCTGCTATGGAGAACTATGCCTAAGACATTCCAGAAGTAATCCTCCAAAGCTTTAGTGTTCAATTGGTTTGACCCAGCCTTCATGCAGTTTGAAGTCACCTTTGACAAATGTGTTACTCTAAGCGTCTCTCATCTCCTGACTAAAACCTGTCCCACGCTGCCACTTATGAACCATCTAATGTCTGCTGTCTCTTGCTGCTTCTTAGTTCTACCAAACAGATTTCACACATTGTTTTTTAACTTGAGATTGTCTCTTGCTAATGGACTCATCTCATCCCTTATTATTGGCACAACTCCACCTCCTTTTCCTTCTCGCCTGTTCTTCCCAAAAGTAGAAAATTCTTGAATATTCAGTTCTCAATCCTGACCATCATGCAGCCATGTTTCTGTATTTGATCATTAGATCATACCCGTGTCTCTCTTAGATTGTCCATCTTGTCATGAATATGCATACGTTCAGGAGGTAGTGTGGGCTCAGCTTTGTCTTATTGATATCATTCATTTTTTGAAGCATACTTGAAGCTTAGTTTTGTTTCTCTGTCTCTGTTTCCTTAACATCTTTTCAACTTCCAGTTACCAACTTGACTTCCTCACTGGACCCAAAATGTTAACTCTGCTTTCTCTCCTAAGATGCTTGCAGACCTGCTGAGTTTCTTCAACAATTTCTGTTCCTGTTTCAGATTTCCAGCATATGCAGTTCTTTGTTTTTTGTACTTCCTGCCAATTTGGGTTATTCTTCAGGTTCCCATCCCCCCCCTTAGAAATTAGTTTAACATCCCACAACAATAGCACTCACAAAATCTCCCTGTGAGGAAGTCAGTGCCAATCCCATTAAATTGTAACCAGTCCAGCTGGTTCAGGTGTCATTTGCCCCAAACTGATGCCCTTTCTCCTTCATCAGATGTCCAATCACGTATTCAGTCAATTAATCCTCCTTATGATGACTAGCATGTGGCATTGAGGAAAACTCTGAGATTACTGTTGGGGTCCTGTTTGTTTTATTTCCTTCTAACCCACTGATATCTGAGACATCATCCTTTTTTTCTACCTATGTAAGTGCCAATATGGACCATGACATTTGGCTGAACTCCCTCTTTCAGAAAGAAGTCCTGCAGTAGATCTGTGATGTCCTTGAATGTAGCATCAGGAGGGCCATACACTATCCTGGAATCACCTCTGTTGCCACAGAAAAACCTTTTAGTCCCCTCGCTATGGAATCTCCTGTAACTATTACTCTTTCATTCTTCTTCCTGTTCCCTGTAAAACTGAGTCACCTGTAGTACCATGGGTTTGGCACTGGGTACAATCCCCTGTGAAACCATCACCATCATGAGTTTGCAAAATGGAATACTGATTAGCAAGCACAATAGACTCCAGGGACTTCTGCACTACCTGAGTGGGTTTCTTAGATTGCCTGGTAGTTACCCAGGCACTCCTTGGGTGACCCAGTCAATCAGTCACCCAGGCAATCCCAGGAAGTAGTAACCACTGTATCTGTGTCTGTATGCTTGTAATCTGTGGGGTGATCAGCTGCCTGTCTGTGCTATCCACGTACTCCTCTGCTTCAGAATTCCCAGCAGTGACTCCAACTGCTACTCAAATTCTGAAAACAGGAGCTCAAGCTTGTTCAGCCAGTGACACATCCTGCTTATCTGCTTGTCTGGGGAACAGGGTATGTCCATGACTTCTCACATTCTACAGGATATTCAATCCACTTAGCCCTTCTGACCTGCCATCCTAGAATTCTAAAAGCTATTGTTACGCTTAGGATAAGCATGGACTTATTATGAATACTCAACAAGCCATTTCTCAGAAACAGGGAGAAAATCAGTCTATATACATAAACAAAAGCAAAATATCCAATTTTCACTATGAAGATTGGAAATACTGACCTAACCTATTCAATCAGCTGATTCCACTGCACTTGTGACATTATGCCACTATTGGTATCAGTGTAGAGAGGCATCTCAATCTGCACCTTTTCTCCTCCCTTTCACAACTCACTCTGGAGACTCTATTTCTTGGCATAAACCCCAAATAAAGATCCTTCCCCCCCCCGCCCCAAATTCCCACATTGACCCAGATTTTGAGTCATTCACTCTGTTTCAGCCTCCCTCTGGTGAAGTCTGTCACACTCTGACCGTGTGGCTTAGCCTAGCTGAGGACTTTTCTCCATGTGGCTTTCTCACACTAAAGTCCTAAACACGCCTCATTACCAGTGCATCATGGTCCCTACGGTGCTATGCTTTGTCATATTCTCCTACTCACCACAAGTGGAAGTAGTAACCACTGTCAGGATTTTCTGGGATTCCAGGCCCTGGAATTAGCTGTGCTCCTAGTTAAGACCAGGTCCATTACTGCCCTGCATGGTTATCCCAATCATGGCTGATTGAGGATAATTGTCACTCTGCTTTGCAAATAGGGTCCTGGAGGCCCAGCTGGTGGGAGGGGGGAGGTGCAGGTAAGTGTGATCACTGCCCATGGAGCATGCTCAGAGATGTTGGGGACTGTTGGAGGGCTAAAGGAGCAAGCATCAAGCTGGAGTTACCAAGCTATTGTTTTAACTTTCCTGTTGAGAATTGTTGATGTCAAGTTTCTATTCAGTGGGTGGAAGAATGGTAACAGACATATCATTAAAGTGAGATGACATAATAATGAGGATAGGTAAAACAAGGACTGCAGATACTGGAAACCAAAGTCTAGATTGGAGTGGTGCTGGAAAAGCACAGCAGGTCAGGCAGCATCCGAGGAGCAGGAAAATTGATGTTTCAGGCAAAAAGCCCTTCATCAGGAATAGAGGCAGGGTGCCTGCAGAGTGGAGAGATAAATGAGAGGGGGTTGAGGGTGGGGAGAAAGTAGCACACAGTACAATAGGTGAATGGGGGTGGAGATGGAGGTGATAGGTCAGAGAGGAGGGTGGGGAAAGGTAGCAAAGAGTACAATGGGTGAATGGGGGTGGGGATGAAGGTGATAGGTCAGAGAGGAGGATGGAGTGGATAGGTAGAAAGGAAGATAGGCAGGTAGGACAGGTCATGAAGGCAGTGCTGAGCTGGAAGTTTGGAGCTGGGGCGAGGTGGGGGAAGGGGAAATGAGGAAACTGGTGAAATCCACATTGATCCCATGGGGTTGAAGTGTTCCGAAACGGAAGATGAGGCGTTCTTCCTCCAGGCGTCGGGTGGTGAGGGAGCAGCAGTGGAGAAAGCCCAGGACCTACATGTGATGAGGATAATAATGAGGATGTTTATGCCTGGAAATAGACCTCTCACCACTCACCAACGAAATTCTCCTCTTACTGTCCAACACTTCGGTTGGAAAATGGGTCTTTTTGTTCTTTTCTCATCTCACTGCCAATCTCACACAATTCTCCTAGGTTTCTCGCCAATGCCCACATTGTTCACAGACTGAGAAGGTTTATCTCAACATGTTCTGCCTACTTCCTCAGAGAACCTTATTTGGGCCCTGTAGGAAGCAGCTGCCGGCTGGCTCCCAGGAAACTCAGGGAGGTCTTATAGAAGAGGCATTATGCACCTGAATTTCATGCCTATATTCTCATATGAGAAAGTTGGTCAATGATTCACGCCATTAAAGCTACATGTTAAATGGTGCCAATAGGTCAATGTGGTGTAATGTAAATTTGTTTAAAGTTGATCAATTCACACTACAAGCCAAATGAGTTTACGAGGCAATTCTGAAATAAAGCAAAATCTCCAAGCAGGACATCAGCAGTAATGAACACAGACACAGGAGTGATGGGTGCAGTTAGCGTGATTTGTGAGTTAGGTCAGCCAAGGTTTGGATGATTTCTTACAGTTTTCAGATGGTACATTGTGGCAGGCTGGGAAGGAGGCCATTGGAAGAGTGGAGGCTGTAGAGGTAGAAAAAGCCATGGATGAGTATTTGAACAGTAGATAAGCTGAGGCAGAAGCAGAGTTGGGGCTGGGTTCAGTGGCGGAGGAGGTGGTTTTGGTGGTCAAGGGAGTCAAAATGGAATCAAAAACTTAGCTCAAAGTTAAGAAGACACTGAGGCTACAAATGTCTAGTTCAGCCTCAGTTAGTGGCCAGGGAAAGGGTTGAAATCGGTATCCAAGGAATAGTCCGTTTAGTGGTGACCAAAGTCAATGTCTACACTCCTTCCAAGCTTTCTAGACCTTTTTGCTCTTCCTATCAATACACTTCCATCAGTATTAAATTTATTTCTTGGCCTTTCCATTGGTCAACAGCTGTAAATCTTGCAGGGCCTTAAATATATTCTACATAGCTTTAGTGAATTTAATAAACTCACCGTCGGGGTCATCTGCTCTTCATATCCCCATGCTTCAAAGATGGTGGGTGCATGGTTAATTCAAAATGAAGTGCAATAATGCACAGGCTCAGTTCACTTTATGCTGTCAGCTATATAAAAACTCCTTCAATAATATCATTAGTTCTTCTCATATCATTTATTATTGAGATCCCTGTGCTGATAGACAGCACCGACACATCAGGCGAATGGTCTCCTTTAGTGTGCTATAATCATTGTACAATTCTGTGGTGTTATCATTCCATATGCCATACATGAAAGTAATGAAAAATATTCTTCTTCCCCCAAAATGGTACTAACCCTGAGGGCAAGTATAGGACTTTGCCATGTCCAACTCTACTAATTGGAATTGGCAAGAGAGACTCTGTCTCTCAGCTCAGGAAACACTGGGGTAAATTATCAGACTTCCTGCCTGATGGGTAGTGCCCAGAAGATGATGGGCACTACCTTTTAACAATTGCTATAGGACACTTCACTGCATCATGCACACTCTTCTCACCATCTGGTGGACTGGATGAAGAGCAGGAGAAAGTGAGGACCGCAGATGCTGGAGATCAGAGTTGAGAGTGTGGTGCTGAAAAAGCACAGCCAGTCAGGCAGCTTCTGAGGAGCAGGGGAATTGACATTTTGCGCACAAGCCCTTCATCAGGAATGAGGATCCCACACTTGAGTTTCTCTCCATTTCTCTGGTGCTGTGAGCATCAAAATCATCATTTGATTCACACGGATGATCCCTGGAATGGTTGGTCTAACATACGAGGAACGGCTGAGGATCTCGGGTTGTATTCATTGGAGTTTAGAAGATTAAGGGGAGACTTAATAGAAACTTACAAGATAATACATGGCTTGGATAATACATGGCTAGGAAATTTTTTCCGTTAGGCGAGGAGACTAGGACCTGTGGACACAGCCTTAGAATTAGAGGGGGTCAATTCAGAACAGAAATGCAGAGACATTTCTTCAGCCAGAGAGTGGTGGGCCTATGGAATTCATTGCCGCAGAGTGCAGTGGAGGCCGGGAAGCTAAATGTCTTCAAGGCAGAGATTGATAGATTCTTGAAGTCATGAGGAATTAAGGGCTATGGGGAGAATGCGGGTAAGTGGAGTTGAAATGCCCATCAGCCATGATTGAATGGCGGAGTGGACTCGATGGGCCAAATGGCCTTACTTCCACTCCTATGTCATATGGTCCTATGGTCTTATCTCTCTGAGACCTGCAATGTGGCCACTTCCCTTCGTCGATGGGGTTGGGGGGAGGTGAGGGAAGTGAGAAGGTGATGTTCTCCTCCATTAATTATTTGTCTGCCTTCAGCCTGAAGGCCCAGCATGAATACTTTGGAAACCTGGAGCTGTTTGGCTGTCACCCTCTGTTGATAGTTTGCTGGCTCCATGCTCAAGATGGTCCTCACTTGAAATGCTCAATCACTGGAATATGCCACTGGCTGACTGTCCAGGATTAGTCAGGGATGGGGGGAGCAAAGCTTTTCTAACCAGGTGAAGTTTCAGACAGATAGAGTAGAACAAAGATTGAGTGATGTGCAATGTGAACCATATCATTGGCTAAAGTTGTTGTATGTGTGGATTAATGGATCATTAAGATTAGAGGAGTTTTAATCCTAAGAGATTGCAACTACACCTCTGCTCCATCACTGCCCATCACTGTTGATCTAGAGATGAGAAGAACTAACTATTATGGAACAAGCATCAAGGTACAAATGGCCTATTCCCCAATGACACCCAAGTGTCATTTGTACTGGCTTCTTATCTGTCATAAAACGTTTTTTCAACTTCCACTTTTCCAATGATTACACTTACCTCCACACAGTTTTGTTTTCTTTTTCATTTCTTGTTTGTTTCATCCTCTTTTTGTTTTAACCTATCTGAAGTTGTATTGATTTTTGTTGCTGGAATTCTAAAGGACACAGCAGCCAAAAGGCCGTCGACACTACAAGATTCTTTGTCAGATAGCATGATAGTCCGAGATTCTGGAGTAGTGGTGCTGAAAGAGCACAGCAGTTCAGGCAGCTTCCGAGGAGCAGTAAAATCGACGTTTCGGGCAAAAGCCCTTCATCAGGAATAAAGGCAGAGAGCCTGAAGGGTGGAGAGATAACCTAGAGGAGGGTGGGGGTGGGGAGAAAGTACAATAGGTGAGTGGGGGAGGGGATGAAGGTGATAGGTCAAGGAGGAGGGTGGAGTGGATAGGTGGAAAATAAGATAGGCAGGTAGGCCAAGTCATGGGGACAGTGCTTTGCTGGAAGTTTGGAACGAGGGTGAGGTGGGGGAAGGGGAAATGAGGAAAGTGTTGAAGTCCATATTGGTGCCCTGGGGTTGAAGTATTCCGAGGCAGAAGATGAGGTGTTCTTCCTCCAGGCGTCTGGTGGTGAGGGAGTGGCGGTAAAGGAGGCCCAGGACCTCCATGTCCTCGGCAGAGTGGGAGGGGGAGTTGAACTGTTGGGCCATAGGGTGGTATGGTTGATTGGTGCGGGTGTCCCAGAGATGTTCCCTAAAGCGCTCTACCAGTCTCCCCGGTGTACAGGAGACCGCATCGGGAGCAACAGGTACAATAAATGATATTAGTGGATGTGCAGGTAAAACTTTGATGGATGTGGAAGTCTCCTTTAGGGCCTTGGATGGAGGTGAGGGAGGATGTGTGGACGCAGGTTTTGCAGTTCCTGCGGTGGCAGGGGAAGGTGCCAGGATGGGAGGGTGGGTTGTAGGGGGGTGTGGACCTGACCAGGTAGTCACAGAGGGAACGGTCTTTGCGGACGGTGGAAAGGGGTGGGGAGGGAAATATATCCCTGGTGGTAGGGTCTTTTTGGAGGTGGTGGAAATGTTGGTGGATGATTTGGTTTATGTGAAGGTTTGTAGGGTGAAAGGTGAGCACCGGGGCATTCTGTCCTTGTTACTGTTGGAGGGGTGGGGTCTGAGGGCGGAGGTGCGGGATGTGGACGAGATGCGTTGGAGGGCATCTTTAACCACGTGGGAAGGGAAATTGCGGTCTCTAAAGAAGGAGGCCATCTGGTATGTTCTATGGTGGAACTGGTCCTCCTGGGAGCAGATTCGGCGGAGGCAGAGGAATTGGGAATACGGGATGGTATTTTGCAAGAAGTTGGATGGGAAGAGGTGTAATCCAGGTAGCTGTGTGAGTCGGTGGGTTTGTAAAAAATGTCAGTGTCAAGTCGGTCGTCATTAATGGAGATGGAGAGGTCCAGGAAGGAGAGGGAGGTGTCAGAGATGGTCCAGGTAAATTTAAGGTCAGGATGGAATGTATTGGTAAAGTTGATGAATTGCTCAACCTCCTCGCGGGAGCACGAGGTGGCGCCAATGCAGTCATCAATGTAGCGGAGGAAGAGGTGAGGAGTGGTGCCGGTGTAATTACGATCAACTGTTCTACGTAGCCAACAAAGAGACAGGCATAGCTGGGGCCCATATGTGTGCTCATGGCTACCCCTTTGGTCTGGAGGAAATGGGAGGATTCAAAGGAGAAATTGTTAAAGGTGAGGACCAGTTCGGCCAAATGAATGAGAGTGTCGGGGGAAGGGTACTGTTGGGGACGTCGGGAGAGGAAAAAATGGAGGGCTTGGAGGCCCTGGTCATGGCGGATGGAGGTGTAGAGGGATTGGATATCCATGGTGAAGATGAGGCGTTGGGGGCCAGGGAACAGAAGTCTTGGAGGAGGTGGAGGGCATGGGTGGTGTCTCGAATGTATGTGGGGAGTTCCTGGACTAGGGGGGATAGGACAGTGTCGAGGTCGGTAGAAATGAGTTCAGTGGGGCAGGAGCATGCTGAGACAATGGGTCGGCCAGGGTGGTCAGGCTTGTGGATCCTGGGAAGGAGGTAGAACCGGGCAGTGTGGGGTTCCTGGACTATGATAGTCAGTGATGCTGTTTAATAAATATGAGTGACTACTGAAACATGTCCACTTGGAAAGGTACTCAGTAATCTCATGTCTTCAACCCTTGAACCATATTCTTTCTGTTAATCATCCACATTGTAGAATTTTGTGTGTACCTGCTGCTACTCTCTGCTTTTTGTTCCAGGGTATCTTCCAAAGACAGCTGGAACTCAGGGCTGAAGACTAAAGGTCAACCTTGTGAGTATATGGACATGTTATTGAAATGCATCTCTGCTGTGAAAGCTTGAACGTTTTCACAGTGGAGAAATGATTATTATACAATAGTTAAGCATTTTTAGTTCCTTTTTGTTTTGGAGGAAGGACAGTTCTGCAGCCCAGTAGCTTTATATTATTTATTGATTTGACAAATTGGAAGTGATAGTAAATGTTTTTGCCTGTATTCACTTTCAAAATTCTTTTACAGGACGTGGATGTCACTGGTAAGTTCAGTATTCGTAGCTCATCCCGACTTGTGCTTGAGTAGGAGGTGGTGGGTTACCTTCTTGAACTGGGCTGCAGATTGGGTGGTGTATTCACAGCGCTGGTAGAGATGCAGTTCCTGGAGGTTGACTCGGGGACATTGGAAAGGCAGTGATATTGCTGCAAGCCCAGGATGGTGTATGGCTTGATTGGGGAACTGGCCTCTGAGATCGACACCATCCTGACTGGTAACTATCCTCCAGCTTTGTCAGGCATTTTGGCTCAATGCATAGCGCACCAGGCAGCAACGTTCAAGCAATCTTGTACACCCCTTGATTGCCACGCAGAGTCTGGAAGTTATCTATAGACCTGCAAACAGTGAGAAGGACTTGGAGAAGCATATTTCTGAGTACATTTTAGAAAATGTACAGATATGAAAGAACATAACTTAAGAACATAAGAAATAGCAGCAAGAGTATCTGGCTGATCAAGTCTGCTCCACCATTCAATAGGATCAAGGCTAATCTCTTTGTGGACTCAGGTTCACTTACCCGTCTGCTCAGCAGAACCCTTAATTCCTTTCCTGTCCGAAAATCTATCTTTCTTTGCCTTAAAAACTGGAAGGGACTTTGATTACATTAGCTTAGAGGGAAAACAGTGTAAAGAGGGTGAAGAATTCCTACCATATGTAAGGGAGGACTTCTTTAAACATTATTAACTAAAATCTGGATGAAACCCGTCAGGATTGTGATAGTTGATTATTTTGTGCTGCCTATGAGTTTGCACCCAAATCAGAGCTAAACACACTGATGATGAGTTGCAAGCTTAACAGGGAGACTAGGTTCATGCAAGGCTTGACATTAATTTGATGAAGGGTTTATGCCCCAAAACATCAACTCTCCTGCTCCTTGGATGCTGTCTGACCTGCTGTGCATTTCCAGTGCCACACCTTTCAACTCTTGACGTTAGGTTGACCTTCATAGAGCCAGGCTGCCATTCTGCAAAGAGAGGTTCTTTCTGACTGCAGCATATGCTGGCTGTGATTGGGAGCGACATCCTGCACAATGAAGACTCACAGCTTCTTCAGTGTTATGCTGGGGACATTAATGTTAGGAATGCAAAGGAAGAGAGATGCCTTTTTATTCCTACAGAGGGCCTCCAGGCAAGCACTTGAAAATTAATTAGAGGAAGTAGCTTAATGTCAGGAGTCTAGCTTACAGGATTCTGCATACTAAGCCTGAACCATTTTAATGGCCCCACAGCAATGGTCAACATCAGAGAATATATCTTCAAATACCATATCCTGCCATCTGCACCATCAGGAACATAAGATGCTAAATGGTCCACTCCCCTTCCATTCACTCATGAACAATCTCCAGCAATCAAGTGTCATGCCTAAAATCCCAAACCTCCACATCACCCTCACATACTTACTTATCACAAACCAAGGTTGGACTTTGATGGTGAATGGCAGGGCTATAAGGAGTGTAGTGGAACACGGGAGTGTAGTGGGGTTCAGGTCCACTGTTCTCTGAAAGTGGAGACACAAGTAGACAGGGCAGTGAGCAAGGCTTTTGGCACACTGGCCTTCAGCAGGGCATTGAGTATAGAGGTTAGGAAGTTATGTTGCAGTTGCACAGGACCTTGGTGAGGCCACACTCAGAGTACTGTGTTCAGTTTTAGTCACTTTGTTATAATAAGAATGTTATTAAACTGGAAAACAGTTCAGAAGAAATTTACAAGGAAAATGGCAGGACTCAAGGGTCTGAGTTGTAGGGAGAGGCTAGACAAGCTAGGACTTGAATTAGAGGGGGTAAATTCAGAACAGAAATGCAGAGACATTCCTTCAGCCAGAGAGTGGTGGGCCTGTGGAATTCATTGCCGCAGAGTGCAGTGGAGGCCGGGACGCTAAATGTCTTCAAGGCAAAGATTGATAAATTCTTGATGTCACATGGAATTAAGTGCTACGGGGAGAATGCTGGTTAGTTGAGTTGAAATGCCCATCAGCCATGATTGAATGGCGGAGTGGACTCAATGGGCTGAATGGCCTTACTTCCACTCCTATGTCTTATGGTCTTATGGACGTTTCTCTTTAGAGCCTAGGAGACTGAGGGGGGAACCATATGGAAGTGTATCAGATCATGAGAGGCATGATAGGGTGAAAGCACTCAGCTTTTTTTCCAGGGTTTGGGAATTGAGGGACTAGGTGGCATCAGTTTATGTTGAGAAGGCAAAGAGTAAAAGGAAACTAGTGGGTCAACTTTTTTTACGCAGAGGGTGGTTCGCATATGGAAGAGCTGCCAGCAGAAATAGTTGAGGTGGGTACATTAAAAAACATCTAAAAGGCATTTGAACAAGTACATGGATAGGAAAGGTTTAGAAGGGTATGGGCCAAGTGCATGGAAATGGGATTAGCGTTGATGGACATTTTGGATGGCATGGACCAGTGTGGGCTGAAGGGCCTGTCTGTATGGTGTAGGACTCTATGACATTGCTGCAATGGTCACACTTACATTTCACAGCTTCTGGCCTTCAGATAGTCTTTCAATGTAATTTAAACATCAAGAAAGGGATACACTGAACATTTAGCAGCCAGTCAGATTAAAGTATTGGTGCAAGTTCTGAAGGATAGTATGAATCATCATTTAGAAAGATAAGAATTCACCAAGGACAATCAACAAGGATTTGTCACGGGAAGGTCACATATGATGAACTTGATTGAATTTTTGAGGATCAATAAGAGTAACATATTTGGTAATCTATCTACATTATTTGCATGGTATTGACATGGCAAATTGGTCAGAAAAGTAAAAGGCAGAAAATGCAGCACTGAAAAAGCACAGCAGGTCAGGCAGGAGCATGAGAATTGATGTTTCGGGAATAAGCCCTTCATCAGGAATGGATCTTGATGAAGAGCTTATACCCAAAAACGTTGATTCACCAGCTCTTCAGATGCTGCCAGACTGGCTGTGCCTTTCCGGCACTACACTTTCTGACTCTGACCTCCAGAATCTGCAGACATCACTTTCTCCCAGAAAAGGAAAAGCCCATGGAATCCAAAGGAATGTGTTAAGTTGAGTCCAACATTGGCTCAGTGGCAGACTGCAAGGTCAAATGGTCAACAGGTTATGTGTGACTGGTCAGCTATTTCTAATGGGTTCTGCATGCTCAGTGCTTGGTCCCTTGTTTTTGGTCGTATATTGCTGAAAAATGTGTTGCTGGAAAAGCGCAGCAGGTCAGGCGGCATCCAAGGAGCAGGAGAATTGACGTTTTGGGCATAAGCCCTTCTTCAGGAATGAGGAGGGTGTGCCAAGCAGGCTAAGATAAAAGGTAGGGAGGAGGGACTTGGGGGAGGGGTGTTGGGAATGCGATAGGTGGAAGGAGGTTAAGGTGAGGGTGATAGGCTGGAGAGGGTGTGGGGGCGGAGAGGTCGGGAAGAAGATTGCAGGTTAGGAAGGTGGTGCTGAGTCCGGGGTTGGGACTGAGATAAGGTGGGGGGGAGGGGAATGAGGAAGCTGGAGAAATCTGCATTCATCCCTTGTGGTTGGAGGGTTCCTAGGCGGAAGATGAGGCACTCTTCCTCCAGGCTTATGATGTGGGGATCAGAAATGGCTGTGGACTAAACAAAGTGGATACGATTCTAACATAACTTTCCCTTACTTAAGCCTAGGCTGTGGTTAATATTGGATGTTATCTCATTGTCCTCACAAACAACCTTGTCAATCTGTCCTGCTGCCATCAGAGAAATGTGGGCATGTGTCCCAAGGCTCCTCTTGAATTCTGAAGATACTACTATTTGTTGTTTGTTGAATCTTATTTGCAATCTTCTGGTCACCTCTTCTTCACTATCAACTTTATGGGCAATATTTGTATCCATGAGCAATGGATTTATTATGAGACAGACACAAGCCATTCAGCCCAATGAACCCACTGCTCTCTGTAGAGTTATTCAGTCAATTCCATTCTCCTGTTGTAAACATGCAGTCTTTCCATCCAGTTTCTATCTAATTTGCTTTTGAGATTATTTTATGCTTTCTCATAGATGGTGAAGTCCAGGTCATAACCGCTCATTGTGTAAAAATGTTCTTCATCACATCCCCCCATAACCCTTGTCCAAAATCATAAATCTGTGTCCTCTGGTTCTTGTACCATCAGCTAATGTGAAAAGCTTTTTCCTCGTATCTAAATCTGTCAAAGCTTTGTATATCTCCCATTAAACCAATCTTCAGTCTCCTTTTCTCCAAGGATGAAAGCAGCAGCTTCACCAATCTTAACCTTTTGGCCAAAATCATTCCCCGGTGGCTCAGTGGTTAGCACTGCTGCCTCACAGCACCAGGGTCCCAGGTTCGATTCCAGCTGTGGGTGACTGTCTGTGGGGAGTTTGCACATTCTCCCCGTGTCTGTGTGGGTTTCCTCCCATAGTCCAAAGATGTGCAGGCCAGGTGAATTGGCCATGCTAAATTGCCCATAGTGATAGGTGCATTAGGATGGGTCAAATGGCCTGTTTGTGCAGGACATTTCTATGATAGACACGCTATCATAAATCTATACAACAAACTCACTGACACTCTTCTATCTCTTTTGTAGGATAAGAGGGGAGCAGCAGCAGAGAGGCAGACACAAAAAGGCTGATGGGCATGCATTCAGGCAATGCTTGGTACATTTGGCAAGCCTGCCACAGAGCCTGTTGTCACTGTCAAGGAGCAGGAAGGCAGCTGCCTTTCAACTTTGCACGGAGTATCGTGCGGAGCTTGGAGCTCATTCATTCCAGAATGGAATTAGTGGCCAACTCCATGTTGGCACTTGGACGGGTGATGTGACGTCTGATGGCTGATGTCTCAGCTTCAACTGCAACAGACAGAAGCTGCCCCATATCTGAGGTTCGCCAGGCTGATTTCTGGAACAATGGGCTTGCACTGTGAGGAAAGGTTGAGAGGTTGAGCCTGCACTCATTGCAGTCTGGAATAGTACTGAGAATTAGAACAGCGACTTTATTGAAATATATAAGATTCTGACAGGGATTGACACGGTGAACAGTGAAAGGAAATTTCCTCCTGTGAGGTTAGCTGGACATGGAGGTGTAGGTGGGGGTGGTGATGGTGCACAGTTTAGAAATAATGGGTCTGTCATTTAAGATGGAGATAAGGAGGAATTTTTTGTCTCAGAAGATTGTTAATCATTGAAATTCCCTTCCCCAGAGAGCAATGGAGCTGGATTATGGAGTAGATTAACAGCTGTGTTGGACAGATTTTTCGATTGGTAGAGCAGTCCAGGTTTATGGGGGACACTGGCAGGAAAGTGGAGCTGAGGCCACAGTGAGATAATCACATTAAATAGTTGAGCAGACCCAATGGGCTGAATGGCTCTTATCTCTTATGGTCTTACGCAAAATATTTAAAACAAGATAAAACTGTAAGTTGCTGTGTGGAAAACCATGCCAATTATGTTGCACTGAATTCTGATGAACAGAATCATTAAGTGTCTTAAATATAGGCAGATTCATAACAATAGTCAGACAATAAACTGGTTCTAGTTGTGATAATATTATAAATTTAAATATGTAGCATTTTCTCAAACATAATGTATGTTAATAACTTGCTTTTATTAGTGCCTTTCTATTATGTTCTCCATATCTTGGACTACTGACCTTGAGAAAGTCTTCACAGTACTGCTTGAATGCAACGTTATTTTATCCGCATAAAAACCCCATCTTTGAGTTTATATATAATCTGTCTGGAATTATACTAAACACTGCAATAGCTAGTCAATTTAACATTGGTTTATGATCATGCAGAGTAAGATCACTGATATACTGTCAATATTTTAAAACATAGAATGTAATCATCTTACAAACCCACAGAATGGACTCATACATTTCTGTAATACTTAGACATCCAATGTAATTTCAGCATGTAACTACATTATAATGCTTTGAGATCTCTGATCAGCAGGCTGATGTAAATATTGAAGGTGGGTAAGTGGCTTCAATATATAAACGATGCTTGGTAAGCTTTTCAAAGTTGTATGTTCAAAAATATTTTGTTTTAAAATGGCTTTCAATTACCGAGTAACAATAACCCAATGCATGCCATATAAATGTTAATGCTGGGTATATACATGACCCATGGGAGCATTGCTTGATTTACCGCCTGGAAGTATACTGAACCCCAAGGCTTCAAGTTTCACATGGGCAGTTTGTTTGCTGTCTGATCTTACACAGGATGTACACGTGTTCTCCCAGTGCTGATGATTGTAAATCACCATCTATATAGGTGGGGGAGATTACAGGGAGTTATCAACATTGCCTTATTTTCCTCTATTTGGATTTAACGCCCATGAAGAAAAGATAAAGCAACCTTATTTTTACTATGAGCTGATAACCTATTTGCAGACATTCTCTTGAACTGAGAGACAGAATTATGTTTCAGTAAACGGGGGCTGCAGTCCAACAATACCATTCACACCGTGTTCAGTTAGACAATTATTAAAGATTTATTTTAGACCTAACATCAACGCTGCACCAAGGGTTGCTACCTCCCTAGACTGACAGGAATATTCTTTATTTGAAAGACAGAAAAGGATAATTTGCTGAATTGAAGATCATACAGAGATCAATAGAACAAACCTCAGCAGGCCATGTATTCTGCCAGCAGTCAGGTCTCACACGTGACAAAATCTAGTTCTCAGTTAAAGAAAAAAGACTTACATTTATGTTCTGCTTTTCATGACCTCAGGATGTGCCAAAGCCCTTTATATCCATTGAAATGCTTTAAAAGGTAGTCACTGTCGTAATGTAGTTATTGTTTAGATTTAGTGAATAAATATGGACCATGACATCATGGAAGATTTTTGTATTCTGGTTATATCCACCTGTGAGAGCAGATTCTTGTGATCAGGTTAGGAAGAACCCCTTCTTTTTTTAAACCAGTCTCAGTCAGTCTCAACAATTAGTAGGTGGCACGGTGGCACAGTGGTTAGCACTGCTGCCTCACAGTGCCAGAGACCCGGGTTCAATTCCCGACTTAGGTGACTGACTGTGTGGAGTTTGCACATTCTCCCCGTGTCTGTGTGGGTTTCCTCCCACAATCCAAAATGTGCAGGTTAGGTGAATTGGCCATGCTAAATTGCGCGTAGTGTTAGGTGAAGGGGTAAAGATAGGGGTATGGGTGGGTTGCGCTTCGACAGGTCGGTGTGGTCTTGTTGGGCTGAAGGGCCTGTTTCCACACTGTGAGTAATCTAATCTAAACCTTTCCTGTTTTTCCCTTTTTAGCAGATAGCCACTGCATTTCAGTGATAATTCATTTTTGATCTATTTGGGGATGTGAGATTCACTGGCTGGGTGACTGTTTATTGTTCATCCCTAAATACCCTTGAGGAGTATAGAAACATTAAATATAGAAGCAGGAGTGGGCCATTCATCCCATCGAGCCTGCCTCACTGTTCAACATGATCTTGGCTGAACCTCTATCTCTTCCCCAGAAGGTGACGGTGAGCAGCCTTCTTGAACCATTACAGTCCATTTGTTATAGGGAAACCCACAATGCCGTTGGGAGAGACTTCCAGGAATTTGATCCAGTGTGAGTGAAGAATGGCAATACATTCCCAAGTCAGGATAGTGAGAGTTTTGGAAGAAACATATGGGATGTGGTATTTCTAGGTATCAGCTGCCTTTGTTCTTCCAGGTGGTATTACTCATGGGTTTGGAGGGTGATGTCTTAGGAAAAAGTAAGGATTGCAGATGCTGGAAATCAGAGTCAAGACTGTGGTGCTGGAAAAGCACAGCCGGTCAGGCAGCGTCCGAGGAGCAGGAGAAACAATATTTCAGGCATAAGCCTGATTCATTCCTGATGAAGGGCTTATGCCCAAAACGTTGATTAACTCTGAAGGTGATGTCTCAGAAGCCTTGGTGAATTTCTGCAGTGCATCTTGTAGTTGGTGCACTCTATTGCTGATGGAGGAGTGAATGCTCCAGTCAACAGGACAACCTTATTCTGAGCTTTTTGGGTATTGTTGGAGCTGCATTCATCCAAGCACGTGGAGCTATTCCATTACATTCCCATCATGTTTACCTTGTAATGGTGGACATGCTGTGGAAAATCAGGAGTTATTTGCCAGAGGACTCATAGTCTCTGATCTGTTCCTATATCCTCAGTATTTGTATGGCTACTCCAGTTGAAATTATTGTCAATGGTAACCCCCAGATGTTTACAGAGGGATTCTGCAAAGTAATGCCATTGATTGGATTCTCTATTGTTAGAGATGGTCATTGACTGGCTTTTATGTGGTATGAATGTTACCTGCTACTTATCAGTCTAAATTTGGATATTGTTAAAGTCTGCTTCACTTGGACATGGACTGCTTTAGTGTCTCAGGATCGCAAGTGGTGCTGAACATTGTCCAATCATCAGGGAGATTCTCCACTTTTGACCTTATGACGGAGGGAAGGTCATTGATGACCGAAGATAGCTAGTAGGACACTATCCTGAGGAACTCCGACACAGTTGTCTTGGAGCTGAGGTGAATGACCTCCAAAAACCTTAACCTTCCTTTGCACTAGTCATAATTCTAGCCATTGGAGAGTTTATCCCCTGATATTTATTGACTCCACTTTTGCTAGGGCTCCTTGATGTCACACTATCAAATGATGTCAAGTGCTCATCTCTGGAATTCAGCTCTTTTGTCCATGCTTGAACCAAGACTGTAATGTGGTCCCCAGCCAAATGGTCCAGGTGGAACCCAATCTGGACATCACTGTGCAGGTTATTGCTGAACAAGTGCTGTTTGAGAGCACTGTTGATGACACCTTGTATAACTTTACTGAGAATTGGAAGTAATTGGCTTGGTTAGATTTATCCTGCTTTTTGTGTAGGAGACATATCTGGACAATTTGCCACATGATCAAGTAGATGCCAGTGTTGGAACAGTTTGGCTGGGGACGCTGCAGATGCTGGAGCACACACCTCCAGTACTATTGCCAGAATATTATGAGCATGCGAATTAGGAGCAGAAGTGGGAGGTGATGGGCTCGTGATATTATCATTAGATTATTAATCCAGCAACCCCGATAATATTCTTGGCATCTGAGTTCGAATCCACCATGGCAGATGGTGGAATTTGAATTCATTAAATATCTGGAATTAAGAGTTTAATGATAACCATGAAACTATTGTTGGGAAAAACACATCTGGTTCACAAATGTCCTTTAGGGAAAGAAATTGCTGTCCTTACCTATTGTCTGACCTTCCTGTGTCTCCAGATATAGCAATGTATGTTTGATTTCAACTGTCCATTGGACAATCTGGGATGGGCAATAAATGCTAGCGTAGTCAGTGTTGCCCACATCCCATGCAGTAAGACATTTCACTCTTCAAGGTGCTCTGCCATTCAATAAGATCATTACTGATGTGCTTTTGTTCTGAATTGCACACGCCCATCTTTCTCCACTATTTTAAATATCAGGGCTCATTGCTTTTGCAGTATCCAGTGTGTTTAGCTGTTTCTTAGTATTATGTACAATGAATCAAGTTAGCTTAAAAATGGCATCTATGATGTTGAGAGAGGTTGGAGGAGGCCAAAGTGGATTACCTGTTCAGCATTTCTGACGATGGTGAATTAAATATAGAAAATTGGGAGGATTTTTGGACAGAGCCATCTATGCTTGTAGTTCAGTATTATTGGGTAAGCTGATAGTATATATTTCAGAACTGTGGTTGTCTTTTTCTCTTCTGATGTAATAAAACCAGATACTGAGTTTTGGAAATACACCAGATTAAAGTATATCTTTTATTGCTGAATTCAGTACTCACGTCCAGCCCATATTGAGCTCTGACAACTTTTTAGCTCTGTGACTTTTCATCGTTCTCTAAAATGAATTTAATCTTAGCTTCAATTAAGGTCTCACCAGATGAAAAATTAAATAGCAAAACAAAATGCGACCATGTATTTGACACTAACTGCTCAAGCTCAGAGGGCCCTTCCTTCATTTGTGGTTTTCTTTACACCTCTACACCAGGCCTTGGGGAAGGCTGATCAAATGAAAATATACTGGTGCAAGAGAAGTAAGTAGTCTTCTGAGGTTGGGGTTAAGGCACCTTGTACTTAACCCACACTCAACCTGACCTGGGAGCGCTTAATGTCAACACTGAGTGCAAAAATTGCAAAATGTTCCATTTTTCAGTGAGTTGTTAAAAGGAGAAAATGTATCTCTCTCGCATGCATCTCTCTCTCAGACATGCAGTTCCACAGATTTTTAGATACATGCATTCGTTTCAAAACCATCATGTGGAAATTGACATTTCTTTCATTCGGGTCAAATTTGGAGAAAACTGCATACCTAAGAATAGATTTAGATCCAATCATAAGTAATCTGGTTTCATTTGGACTATGACCCACGTAAATAGATATTTCAAAATTAAGTCAATAAATAGTATCTGAAAGAACAGCGCCACAGTACTGTGCAACTACTTCCATTAAATTAATAATTGATATCTAACACTCTGTTCATGAACTGATCTGAAATACAACAGTAGTCAATCTGGAAATTTCCTTCAATCACTGATTTACAAGTGGAGGAGGTAACTGAACAAATCATGATAATTTGGAACCATCGTGATCCAAATTTATTTAGCTTCTATCACATAAAGTAGGCTATAGAGTATAAGAATGAAATTGGATTGTAATTTATGAGGAGACCTTAAGTTATAATTACAAACCCTATGCAGTAGACATAAGCACAATATTGATTACAATCAAGATTATTTCTAAAATCAGGAATGAGGCAGTTTGCTTTCGACAAGTTACATTTATTAAACACTTTTATTAAATTGAAAGACTTAACAAAACTGGATGCTTGGACTGAGTTCTTGACATAAAATGATTTGGATTTCTGTACACTTCATGATGGTTTGTATTTGGTTATGTGAAGTCTATTGCACTTGTACTCTATTAGACTCCAGACTAATGAGGCATTTTCAGCCCCTTTGTACCCAATGACAACAACCCTTGACCTGTCTTAGCTGTCATGGGAATTTTGATTCAATGTACAAGTTGGACGTAACACAGAGAGATTTCTGTGCTAGATGTTGTTTCCCTTGAGTCCACCTAACATGTTCTTCTTTTCACGTAGAAGTGCACTTCTGTGGCAGCCTTACTGAGCTGATGGACATAAGAGGACTGCTCACAGTCCTTGTTAAATGGAGTTATCTCTAAGGCCTTACTACAGATTTATCGCAGTAAAATACCTTTACTCCCACTTTTCAAAACAGGGGGAACTGTATTCAGAAAAATAATTTCTTGTTTGACGAGATGAAATTACTTTTAATAAATGCTTGAATCACAGTATTATTTCAATTATTTGAAGAATATGAGATGATATTGGATTTTAGTGTTTATTTTTATTACTAATGAAGATTATGCTTTGTGAGTTTCATGTGTCGATCTTGGGTAAGCCATTCTATTAGAAAATCTCAATGTTATATTCGATATGAATGCATATGTATCAGAAGAAGGTTGTTTTATTTGCTATTGTGCAGAGGAATCAGAATTTAAGTATATACAATAAATAATCAACTCCTTAAGATTACAGGGAAATACAAAGAAGTTATAGCACCAACATTGGCCATTTGAAGCCATCTGGTCCACATCAACATTTACACCTTGTTCCACCTCTCTTCATTATTCATCCCCCAACCTGAATCTTCAGTTAACCCATCTATTATTTTTCTTTGTGTTTATCTCATTTTTCTGCAAATGAATCTATGCTACTTAGCTCAGCTATTCCATGTTGAAATGAAATTCTCAACCAACATTGGGTTTATTTTGTATTAATTTCGTAACAGGCCTTTAGGGTAGATAATTCTGTAAAGTTTGAAATATTGCCCCCTATAAGCATTAGACAGATTTTAATTATTATATTATAGGATTATAGAATGATACAATTTATAAGGAGACCATTTGGCCCACTGTATTTTTCAAAGAGCTAGCCAGTTAGCCCCATACCACAGGAGCCCTGCTAATTTCTCCTTCCCAAATGTATTTTATTAAATTGTTTCCAGTTAAGTTACAGGGATAGTACCTTGCTAATATGAAAGGCAACTAATAAGTATTTACTTTGAAAGAAGGATGTTTTATTCATTGCTTGCAGTTTGAAACAGGCATAGTGTATAGTTAATCAACAAACAAAAGCACTGCTCTCTTTTAAATAGACAAATTAAGTGTGACAGTTAGAAGTCACATTAAGAAACCCTTTAGCCCTAACGATAAAGCAATATGGTATTAAGTAAGATAGCATATCAGTTTCTTCTTACATTTCATGAATAGATTATTAACACATTTTGAAGCTTTTGTTGTGTGACTATAGGCTATTAATGGATGATTAATGGGAAAGACAACAGCACAAAAGGGGTACAAGGTCACCTTAAATCACTATGGTGTGCAGCAGCTGAAGAAAACAACATATTTATAGGTGAAACAAAAGTGTTGTTATTCAGAATTTAGTGCCTTGGAAGTAAACAGGGCAAAAAAATCCATACATGTTTGAGACTTACTCCTGAGCAGTATCTTTCAGACAACATCTTCAGCCCTGCAAGAGAGACAAAAGAAAAAGGATTCTTCCAAGAATTTTTGTCTTTTTTTAGAGGTTCCTTTAAAGTTGATTATGAAGGAAGTGATCACATTGATCAGTAGGTAAGTTTGCTTCCACGTGCTCGATTCAGAGAGTAGATGCACGGCGCCTCCTCGTGCAACATCCAAAGGCTCAACAGCTCATCCTCAAATGCTCTGGAAAATGGGCAGTTGATAGCAATATATTGAAATATTGCTGGATTTCTAGGCAAACTGAATGCTTATGCAATGCTTGATTGGCAAGCGTGGAATCTATGCCCAAGTGTATATGCCTACCCTCATTGACATAATGAGATGTAAAAAGTCTTCCAAAGTTAGCACTAATGGTCTGCATCTAGATTTGCTGGTGCTCTAGCATTTTTGCAGCATGCACTGCTGAATTGGAGTAAGATTAACGACTGTGAAAATGTTTATGGACAAGGTCCCTTGTTCTTCTCTCACTTTGCCGCTGATAATAAGCAGTAAAGGCGAATGTGATGGAGTGCAGGTTGGTCTGAGCTTTCAGGAGTTTAGAATTAGAATCCCTTCAATGTGGAAACGGGCCCTTCAGCCAACAAGTCCACACCGACCCTCCGAACAGTAACAGACCTATTCCTACTGACTAATGCACCTAACCTCTACATCCCTGAACACAATGGGCAATTTAGCATGACCAATTCACCTAACTTGCGTATCTTTGTGACTGTGGGAGGGATCCGGAGCGGAACCCAGGCAGACACAGAGAGAGAATGTGCCAACTCCACACAGGCAGTCACCCAAGGCTGGAATCAAACCCAGGTCCCTGGCACTGTTGAGGCAGCAGTGCTAACCACTGAGCGACCATGCTGCCCCTTACAGGGCATTTAGCTTTCCATGGTTACCAACCTGTCAATGGAGATAGTGAGATGCACATTTGACAGAGTTAGCTAACGTTGGTGGATTCCTGTAACCTACAATCCAGTTTACCAAGTGTCTCTGACAAACATGCCTGCTGTTCCCATTTGTGCATTTGTACAAAGTCACTAATGACTGACACCGTGGGATAATTTCCTGCACAGATGCCTATTCTCAGACAATCTTTCAAATGCCAGTGGTCTCTTTGACCAGCCGAGGAGATGTGGCACTGATGAGCTAACAGAGGGTGCAGGAGGCAGCCTAGTTAATGCATCTTCTGCGGGATCTGTGACTTCATCCTCAGTTGGGGAGGAGGAGCTGAAGGACAGGCCTCTTCAAGATGGTGGCTGTGTGGTCACCACTGGTGCCTTCAGAAGAAGAGACAGACCATTTGTTGGGCAGTAGGGTTGGAAACTTACTTATCTTAAGAAGGAGTTAACAGTGGTGGTAATGGGAGAGCGAAGCAGCACAGCAATACGAAGCTAATTCCACAAGGAGGTTTTGGCATCCCACATGAGCAATCGAGATCTTCTCTATCCATTCCAAATATCATCTTGTTATTGGGGGTGAGGAGATAAATGTGAGAAGCTGATCTTGTCCTTCTTTCCATGGTTATGGAACATTTTCTACTGCAGTGATACAAAGGTAAGCACTGAATGAGATAAAAGTGGATCGAGGATGTGTTGCCGGTGGCGCAGGAACAGGAGCGGCGACCCATGTGAGAGGAGGCACAGAGGGCAGGAGCATTATCAGTTTAGAAGGTTAAAAAGCTGTTGAGTAGAGATGCTGCATGCAGTGGTGAGAGTTGTGAAACATTAACCTTGGTGATGTTAGTGTTAGGGTGTGTGTTAGGAAGCACAGAGAGACAATACTGACATTTACCTTTGAGGAGCATAGAAGATCATTAACTTTCTTCTGGCACTATTCGTCATTTCCCTTGAAAAGTGAAGTTGCACTAGTCGACCTCACTACCTGCTCTAGGCTGAGTGTGCCTGCTGCTGTGGCCTCCTCTGCCAGTCCCCAAGAAAGCAGGTAGCCCTCTTCTTCATTGTCCCATCTGCCAGCAACTCCAGGTCCATTTTGAGGAAGCAGGATACCTGTTGGTCTTTCTGTGGCATGTTCTTTCCAAAGACGTGTTGAGCAGTGGAGTACAAAGAGCAATTCCTGGTTCACCGCATTTAAAGCAATATGCAGCTGTCATTTAAATATGGTGTTTGTGGCACAAGATCCCGAGGACTTATGCCTCTGTTGCTGTAGGATTCCACAAGGCAGGCATCATAGAACCAGGATGCATAATTCATTGAATCCCTACACGCCATTCAGTCCATTCAGTCCACACTGACTATTTAAAGAGCATTCCGCCCACACCCACCCCACCCCGTAACCCTATGGATAATCTACCTCACCTGCAAATCTTTGGACTGTGGGAGGAAACCCACACAGAGATGGGAAGAACGTGCAAACTCCACTGAGGCTGGGATTGAACCCAGGTGCCCAGCAATGTGAGACCTCAGTGTTAACCACTGAGCCACCATGCTGGCCATTAATTAATGAGGTGAGCAGCAGAGGATTCCATCAGCCATGATGGGAAACCATGCATGAAAATCTCCAACAAAGACAGTAAATGATAATAACAATGACAATAAATAGGAAGATTCAGGTCTTAGTGCTAGAAAGAAAAGCCCCTCTCTACATGCAACCTACCACTTTAAGTTCATGTGTAAAGTCAAATCAACTGAATTTTGCAGCCGGTTTTCATGAACTAAACCAAATTGGCTCAGTTTTGGTCACTTGAAGTGAATTGACATTTCATACTAATAAACTAACATTCACAACTTACCTTTAGCTCTTTATTTCTACAGTCCAGCTTGTTAGCTCATTAATAATAAGTTTCCTATAATATTTTAATTCCACATACTTGAAAGGTCGTACATCTATGACAAAAGTAGAATTCTCCTTCTGTGTGAAATGTGCTGGAATTATCGGTGTGTTAGCTGGAATAACGAGAGTTAATTCAATGAGCAAAAAAAACCCAAGTGACAAAGTTTCATATTAAACTACAAAAATGGAAAATGGGACAGATGTCTGCAGGAATGTAGCCATCTTCATCATTCAGTTTTGTGCTTTTTAAATTATACATCATCAAAATGTTAGTAAATCCATGAACCTGGTGGTTCTAATTGGTGGAATCATTTGTGGAAGACATGGAAATTAAGTAATTTGGTGGCCCACAATTCCTGCCTTGATTTGCACATAACTGTCATGGACGTCAGGTCTGATGGTCTTCACAGGTGGGGCTTGGTTGAGGAAAATTAGGGGCTACAATGAAAATAGGCTTTGCCATTTTATTTACCTACTTTGTTAATTGCACCTAGTACAGAGTTAGCTAGTCTACAGCCCACCAATTCTGTTCTGGTTAGAATGAACCATCTAACTATTCTAATCCCATTTCAAGCACTTGGCCCTTGAAATCATCGGGCATTTCCAACACATTGAAAATTTCACAACAAATTCTCTGAAAGATGTTTTTTTAACTCATTCATAGGATGTAGGCATCCCCGGCTGGGCCAGCAATTATTGTCTGACCTTTGTTGCCCTTGAGCAGGTTGTCATGAGATGCCTTCTTGAACTGCTACACTCCAATTGATGCAGCTAGACTCAGAATGCCATTGATATTACTAGACTATATGAGCAATGAATTCTGAAGTTGATATTTTAACTTTTGTGAATTAATTCAACCTTTCTGTTGGCTAAGTATTTGCAACATGAATATCGTACTGATCTTATTTCTCTAAGTAGTTATTATACTTGTAAAGAAATATGACAATTATTCTTAGGCCCAATGAAATATTTTAACAGTATGGTGTTTACTGTGTTTCTCAATGGAAGAGAGTGGTAGGTATCCCGTATGATCTTATATGCATAATGATGGTACTGACTCAATGGGCTGAAGGGTCTCTTCTGTCCTGTATGTTTCAATGTTTCGCTTATGGAAATTGAAATTTCACTACAAACGAAAAACATGAGCAGAAACTCTGAATTATATGTATCTGAGTGTTCAGTAGAGTTTTTATATTATTTTAATATGAACTTCAGTCAACAATCACAGATATACATCATAGACAGGATTTATTGGAAATACCCCTTCTTCTGGTCATGTGCTGAATATGAACTAAAGCCAGCATAGTCCTACAAGGCCATGGGGCTCTTCTCTTGTCAGAAAGGGAGATGGTTGGTAGTGGTTTAACATGAGGGTCACCATACTTCAGGTAACAGGACAGGTACGGATGGAGATTCCCTCATGGTAACCTCAACTGAAACCAGAATTGAACACAGGCTGTTCAATTGACATCATCCAGTATTGCAAGTCAGCCATCCAGCCATCTGAGCTAACTGATCTCCTCGTAAACACAAGATACACAACTTCTGCTGATGGCATTGTTGTCTTGGCAATACATTTAAAAAGCAATAGATCGCTCCTTCCCAAACATAGTTGCAGAAGTAATCAATAACATGCAATTAGGGCCATTTCCTTTGAAAAAAACATCATGATTAATGCAAAGACAAGAGTCACTGTCACTTTTTAACTTTATTGAACTTGTTGCCAGAGAAAAAAAGCACCAAGAATTTTTACATAGTTATAAACAACATCTTTCTTGTATGGCAATAATTTCGAACCATTGTCCTTTGATCTCATTTACTTGGCATTAACTTTAAAATACACTTTACAATGTATCACATGCAGCAACAAACCATGCACATATTAAAATTATTTATGTTGGCTGCTTTGACATACCATTGAGGAGCATATAACTAAACTGTTGAATTTGTTGTAATTGGAACATTTGGCTGGTTAAAGTTGGCTAGTGTAACCCATCTGTAATGCGGGCTAAATAGTTGATTGTTTAAATAAATAAAAAGGACTGAACATTAACAGCGTAGAAGATGAGAATATTTTGCTCTGTGAACACAGGAATGAGGTCACCTCCTTAAGAAATGTGGCATACGATTGCAGAATGGGAACATAAATTTCATGCATTGTGCACCAATGCTTGACAGAACATTTGCATGAAAACCATCAGACCTGTATTTAAAAAGTGTGCCTGTTGAGCCTGGAGTACTACAGACACTGTTAAATGATTCTTAGTGCATTAAAAGCTCGACAAAAAGAATGGAAACTAGTCTCCAAGGACTTTTTCCCTGTGTTTTCTTAGAAAGGCTGCTCACTTGTAGGTACAAACAGCTTTTCTGAATCTCAAAATAAAAATACACATTTACTTTTGACAATGCCAGTAATATCAGATTTAACAGTCCTGTCTGATGATAGTAAAAACTCATTTAATTAACCCTCTTGGTGCAGCATCATGTGACTAAATATGGCTGAGATGCTCCTTTGGGTTTTCACTACTACAAATGTTCACAATAATCATTTGTTTTGCTTTTATTATTTAAACCCATTATTGCATAGCTTGGTGCACATATAATTACCGAACCCATCTCACGTGTTTTTTTTTCCAATGTTCATTAATAACAATAAAAGGTTGTAGGTTAAAAACTCATTTAATTGCCTTTATGTTAATGACATTATGAATAGCCTTAGCTACATGATTCTAATTCTGTCCAGTATTCTGTTTCCCAGTAAATCCCCAGGTGAGCTGCTCATTTTATCAGCATTACTAATTCAGAGATATTTTCCTTGCAGGTGGGTTTTGTACATAATCAGAATTAATGCACAACACATTTTGCGAGGAACAGAGTTGATACACACTCTGAATTAGTAATTAAAGGAAGTGCTATAGGCTTGCTCTTGCAATTAGAAAGAAGGTTTTATATATTTAAAATAAATCAGAAGCAACAATTTTCTGATATGAATTTTAGGTTTTTATTAGATTAGTTTTAACTATAAATTACACTTAACAGAATCTTTTTTTAAACCAGTATTATCCTCTAGTCTTAATAATATTTATGTTTGCTGCTTTGTCACCTGTGTAATTGTAGTTTTGTGTTGAACAAAGCTATTTTCCACCATGGTACTGGTGCTGTATTTTGTACTTTTTGTACCTACTAATTATTTCATTCTGAAGCAAGTTGTACATTGTTGCTTTCCATGATAGTTTCACTATTTAAAACCAATGTGAAACTGAAGTTAAAAGAAATTACGACTCATTGTTAAAGTGTGCCACTCATCACAATGTCCTTATTTTAAAATTTAAAACTAATTGGATTATTAGATATACTGACATTTGTAATTGCCATTGTAATCAGAAAGTGATGTCCTCTGTTTGGATTGAAAGCTAAAATACAATTTTGCTCTTAGCTTTTGCTTCTGAGTTACATTGCTTTCTGGGAGATTCTGTTTTTACCTGCTGTGGTTTAACTACACCAGTACTTATGATCAATGAAGATGGGACAGGAAAACTTATGCATGTAATGTGAAGATAAAAAATGAATGCGCCAAAGGGCCTGTTTCTGGTGAGACAGGTCTATTGACACATTAATTTTTGTCTTGGTGTACCACTGGAATGAGGAATAATGAATAAAGCCATAAAACATGAGATGTTGTTGGTGAACAGGCATTGCTAAGGTAGAAATGAGGCCAGGGGATGATGGATGTGCACATCTCCCTCAGCTGAAGAATGACCTGGATACACTTTACATCTGAGCACCAAGTGTGCCAACATTTTTCACGGCTGCACTTAACAGTGGATATTATCCTGGCCCCCTTCAAAAGGGCTGACCCAAAGTCTTCTCTCAGTGGTTCTCCAAAGTGTAATCACCTGCTCAGCCTGTAATTTTATCAAATAGCATGCACTTTTTCCTGCCACTTATTGACCAATTAAGTCAAGTTCTCACGGAGGGGGTTCAGCTGGCTTCAAGTCATCCTGGATGAATTGATTGAAGCCATTCTGCAATCTATGAGCCTGGTTTAATGATCTAGGTGATAATACTTGTAATTCTTCTCAGTCAGGGGAATTCTCTGCAGCTGTTGTCTGAAATCCATGTTCTGATACACTAAAGTACGAGCAATGCATTAATCCACCTACAGTTTTCAAAACTGTGACTGCATTATGAATTGTGACATTTACAAATCACAATAAAATACTTCCAGGCACATTTTGGATTCATTTATTTTCCAAAAAAAATGTAACTTCTGGGGTACTGCTCATCTCAATATATTTGTAATGAATATAATTATTTTACCATGTGTTAATTTGGTCTAGGACTTCTATTATTCAAGATAATTTGGTGACTGTTAAATTTACTAATGTTACATTCACATTGTGAAACTTTTCTGACATGATGTTCCATATTTAATTTTCAGATTCATTTATTCATTTTTTTTTACAGTTGCTCAATTCTGTACCAATGTGGCTATGTGAAGATGAAGCACACTAGGATTCAAACCATGATTATCATTCATGTTGAATACACTGATTCAGAAAAAGCAAATAGGAATCACAAACTTCATATAAATGCCAGATCTCAATAAATTATTCTTCAGAAAATATGTTACTATCATTCACAGAAGCTAACACCTACATTGAAATGTTACTTTGTAAAAAATACACTGAGGTTTAGCTAAAGCGTTTGACTTGCCCTTCTTTGCATTATACGATTCTTCCTTGTATTTTACGATACATTTGAACCATTTACCATTCCTCAGCACAGCTCTTACACTGAGCAAATCTCAGCATTTCTCACAGGAGAATGTACTCAAACCTTAAAACTACTAGCTTAGGAGTGCCACCTTCCTCTCCTTAGAGATGTTGACAATTGCTGTCAGTTCTCAGGCAAGCAGTCAATATATAGTTGAGCTGCATTCTATACACAGGTACATTAGACACACTGTAATACTGTGAGCCCTGACAGGTTTAGTTAAGACTGTGGAAGTGTCCTTAGAGATTTTAATGTTTGAGGGTTAGAGGTTGCTAAAGCCAGGTGGAATTTAGGACACATTTACCAAGGGAATGAAATCAAACAGAGTTTTATGTGTTGTCAGAAACAATAAAAATGCCATAGCAGCTGGTGCATGTAATATGACATAAATTTTACTGTAATGGCATAGCTTCCAGTGATTAAAACATGAACATGTAAATAAAACAGCTACCATGGGTTTGTATTTCATGACCTACCCACACCAGTTTTCAGAATTTATCTGTTTTAGTGAAGAATAAAGCACTGAGGCAACAAACAAATTATCAGGCCTGTAAGTAGCAGCACT